>NW_010203715.1:133968-147692 GCF_000695765.1 Mesitornis unicolor | reverse complement strand
GGCTCAAGCTTGTGTTGGTCACCGCGGCGGGCAGACCTTGCTGTGGGCTGGGTGGCCTCCTGCCGAGACTTCGTCCCCCCAGCGGGCCAGTCTGGCACTTCCACCATCCAACGACGTGAGGTGGGGATGGTGTCACCTGCCTGTCTCATGGAGGAGTCGCGATGCTTAACTACAATAAGGTAGCAACTCGCTGCTGTCCTGTCAATAGGTGTGTAGCAGCACAGCTGGATTGATGGAGCACAGCTGGTAACTGAAGCAGCTGTGGCCCATGCCAGGCTGGACCAGCAATGTCAGATCCTGGCCCTGCAGGTGAAAGGGGACGGTTCGGTGCTGAAAGAAGACAAAAAACCAGCAGAGCAGAGAAGCTGTGCTGTTAGACATGCTGCTGTGTGTGCTTCTCTTTCTAGAAAGTGATGGATTTGTCTGACTACAGCAGCAGACCGATGTGGGCTGTAAGAGTAGCGAACTGTAGGTAGGAAAGTTGCCTGGCGTTTCGCTGCAGCACTGAACACCGACTGCTGGTGTCCTGGTTCGCTGCAGATCCAGTGTCATCCTGGTTTGAAATACTGTGGTTAGTGGCCAGCCCATTGTGTTCTCTGTCGCAGGTAGAAGTCCTGTCCCTTCACTGCTCTTAACTCACAGAGCCAAGCTTCAAAACTTTTAAATTGCTTTGCCAGTTCTGCACAGCAGTTTGGATTGTCTGATACGTCAGATGAATTTTCCCCCAGTCATTGACGTGTACCTGGTAAGCTCATCAGCAACCTAGGGGTGATCTTTATCTTTAGAGACAGAGGGAAGTAGCTTGCAAATTATACCATTGTAGTGCCAAACTCTGCCTTTTTTTTAAATGCTTTTCAAAAATAACTAACGAAGATTGGTGTCTTTGTGCTTCTGTGCCATAGGCTAAATTCATCCTTAAGTAAGACTTTTGGTTACAGTGAATGGTGTATGTATACCTTGGAAGTAAAATCTTATGTTTGGACAATACTAGAATGGCTCAAAAACTTGCAGAATTTGTTTCATAATCCACAGGAGGCAGTTCTTGGCTTTTAAGGCTGGTGAATCAGGGTGGCCTTGCAGAGTATATTTCAACTGAGCTTTAAGAGGAGGCAAATGACTAAAGCATGATTATGTGTTGGGAAGGGTGCACATGCTTCATTCCAGAAGTCTTTACACACCAGAAATTACGCTTTGGGAAGGTAATTTGGGAGGGAAAATTAAAAAAAAAAAATCTGCTTTCCACACTTGCTCTTTTGACATGTAACAAAACATGTTTCTGCTCTGGTGTCATCCCTGACATACCATCACCAAAGGCAACTAATGCAGGTGTGAAGCTTGGAGAGCTGGAGGCACAAAGAGACCAGGAGCTGTGACCCAGGCTGCAGCCATTTACCGTGGCTGTAGAGGTGGAGGGGAGGGCGTCTGATCCTCAAAAGAGCTCAGGAAGGAAGCGCTGCCAGACTTCAGTGTGTGAAGGAACAGTTCTTTGCACATCACCTTCAGTGGGTTTTCACATCGCAGGGTGGTCGCACAGCCAGTGGGCTCCGTCCAGCAAGTAGCTTGCTGACGGGAACAGCAGTGGGCAATTGGTCTGGCGACAGCTAGGTGCTACCCTTGGGGCCCAGGGCTTATCTTGAGACCACGCTGCCTCTTGCTGCAGAGATAGACCAGGTGTTTGGAGCCAGCATGGCTATTGCTGCTATGACACATGATGGGAATGCTCTCTGTGGGGGCAGCACCTGAGGCAGAAACAAATCAGCCAGAGGAATTGATTTGTCTACAGTGTATGTCCTCTCCCAGTGCACTGTAGCATCAGCCTCAGTGAGGAGGACACTAGGAGAGCACAGCCGAGAGTGACATGATTTTGCTTCCCGTTTTCAAAGCGATGGCCTTTGTACATAACTGCAGCAGATGGCTCTGACTGCTCACACACAACCTCATCTCCTGCATCTCCACCTCTTTTCTTCTTTAGGACGCTCTTGTAACAAGAGTCAGGAACCCTGAGCTCCAGGTCTGCTGCACAACTGGTAGCTGGAAGAAATCATGCAAGGAGGCACAGACCATGGAGAAAAAGCTAGAGAGAGATCGTGGCTAGGGTTGCTCATTTGCGCTGGCTGCCAGGTGTGCATCATGGCCTGGGGGGGGTGGCATGTGCACCCCACACGCAAGGGGAGACCGCTGTGTTGTGCAGAGCCAGCCAAGCTGTTGTGTCTTCAGATGTGCTAAGGGGAGCGTGCCCACAAATAAATGAGCCTGGGGCCAAAATACCTTTTAAGATATTGTGCAAGGTCCTCAACTGAGATAGAGCTCTGGGTCCTGCTGATGCCAGTCTAGACTTGCATGCTGCTGGGCTGTGGCAGCGAAGATGCATTTGTCTGCTGGTCCTGCTCCAGCTGGTGAGGAATGCTCACTCTGGTTGGAAGTCACCTTGGAGGGAAGCTTTCACTGCTTACTCTGCTAGGGGAGCAGGAGCATCCTGCTTAAAAATTATTATTCTTGATACTACTCTGATTAAGAGCTGTTTTTTCTGCATAAAGCCATGTGCGCTGAGAGCCTGCAGTTGGAAAGCACTGTTAATAAATGGTGCATTTGTTTCCTGGATATGTGATGCTTAATTCCCTTCTTGTTCAGTCATGACTGGTCCTATCTTAATAAATGTTTGTTCTGAGACTGTCTTATTAGTGATTTTTGTCCTGTGGGATTTTTTTCTGGTTTGTTTCTTTGGTGGGTTTTTTTCACTATTGATCAAGCAGGTTTTTAGCGTGAACGTGTGGGAGAGAGCCTTTGCCCTAAGGACTTCTCTGCCCGGGAGGCATCATGATTGCAGAGTGCAGGAGATGAGCCTGGAGACATGCAGTCATTCTGGCATTTACATAACGCTCTTTGCTCAGAGGGACTCTTTTTTTTCTCCTAAAGTTAGGACTAAACTTAATATAGGGCTTCACACTACCTGGAGGAAAACAGGGGATGGGAAATATAAAGACATTAATTGGCTGAGAATAGGTCTTTCTTGGGGGGCAGTCATAGATTGTATTAGCTCTCATCCCTAAAACATCTCCTCCGCACCTGACTTTTACTTGGCCTAGCGCAGTCCTATGTGTGGGAGGGAGGTGAAGCTCCCTGTTTGGGACAGATTTTTTTGCCCAGAAGTGTTCTTAACAATCCCCATCCTTTCCCTTTTGTCCTCTGATATATTTGCATCTTTAAACGGAGATAGCTCGGCTGGGGAAGAGTATGTTGTTTTGGCTGCATCAAGCAGGTTGGGCCCTCAGTCCCATCCCCGCTAGGTGAGAAGCAGGCAGCCACGCTCTTGGGGACAGCCCTTGCTGACCCTTTGGGTAGATGTTGGATGTCACTGATGGGGAGTATGAAGCTCACTTACAAAAACTGGGCAAAGAACCTAAAAGGTATGATCTAGAAAGGTGTTCACCAATAACAAATACTGAACAGGGCTGGAGAATTGGGCAGTTATCATTTGAGTTTCTGAAGAGGGGCCAAACCACACTGATTCAGATGAATATAAAAACCTGATGTAAATCACGTTGCTTAGAGACTCTACGCTATGAGTAATGGTAGCAGTAGTAGGTCTAAGCATAGTTTTAAAGGTTTATTATTAGAAAGTGTGTTCCATAATCCTCAAACTGCTGCTGAAAACAAGAAAGCCAGATCACAATTTGAACTATTTCAGCCTTTGCTTCTTAAATAGAGGATGTATTATTTCTGCATTAATGAATAAACATTAGCAACCATCTAAGTCAGAAGTAACTCTTACGGTAGGGAGATCAATTTGTTCTCTTTGTTTGTACCAAATATTGTTGCTTTCATTGTAATTTTCCGTACTACTTAAATACATCATAAATTGAGATTTTATTATGCAGGAGGCTTGTAAACGTGCACATCTGTATACTACATAGACAGTTACAGAAATATGGCACTTGTATAAAAACTAAGCCAATTTAAATGAATTATAGAAACGATTTCTAAACATCTGTAATCAATGAAGTAAGGGAGGGAATTATAAGCTTAGGTATGCTTAGAAGGATCTTAGTAACATGTATGTCAGTCACACGTTTTGGGAAAAGCCATTTTGGTCCTTCTGACCAAAAAGCTGTGCTGATTTATGCCAACTAGAGCCCAGGCATAGAGTTATGTGCCACGATTTATTTTTTCAGACTGAACTTGCGCATTTTTCCTGTGACATTGACATTCTTTGCTGTAGCTGTTGCCACGAAAGGTTGGGCTTAGATATGGGGAACTGAAATTGAGAGGCTAGAAGGTGTGGGCTTCTCTGACACTCTTCCCAGTCCCAATGTGGCTGCATTGAGCAGTCAGTGCCGGTCACTGCTGCAGGCAGTGCTGTAGATAAAAGGCTTCATTAACTGAACTATATCACTCAAGTTGCACACATCTGTTGTTCAAAGTGTGCTTTGTGCATTAAGATTATGGGACCAGTTCAGAAGCCTGTACTTGCACATGATTCCTCTGAACAGACAGAGATGCATTTCTTCTGTTCTCTTTTCCTGTTCAAGTATCTATATCCAAAATACACTGAGTGCAATGGAAGAGCCAAAGTTATCTTTCTCTGTGGCTAACTGCATAATACTAAGGAAATAATAACTCCAGTGAAATTAGACTCTTTGAAAAAGATGGCATCTGGAGCCCGTCTTCTGCTAGCATGTGGAAACGCTTGAGCAGCGGAAAGATAATTAGTTCTGTAACTCCCTTCCCTCCTGGAGCCCTAAGTGCTGTTATATTAGCACTTGATTTTCCTACTGCCCTTTGTGTCACACAACGCCCAGTAGATTTGTCATTACAATGGAGATGTAGGTTTTGCTTGCTGCGGCATGCCCGAAGTGAAGGTGATGGTTATTGCTTCTTCTAGCCTGCTTGTGCTCTTCCTATATCAATTTTTTATACTGCCATAATGTAAATAGCATTTAAGCTAATGACAGGCTTCTGTATGACAAGTGTCTCAGTCTGGAGCATTCCTCCATGCAAAGCTGAATCCAGGTGACATGGAGCAGAAAAGTGTATCTAGGAGAAGATTGCACACCAGCAGAGCTGAAAGGTGGTAAGTGGGCTGGGCGAGAGAGCTTTCCTGGAAGACTTCAAGCATGCGAGGGTGGGAGGGATTTCGGGTACCTGCAGAGAGCCCAGGGACTCACACCAGAGCCTCTCACCCAGAATTGCACAGGGCGCAGTTCCTCTCTGGGTAAGTGCAACGTGTGTCTCTTCTTGCATTAATTTAATGTTGCAGGCTGACTGGTGTTGCAAATCTGACTGTTAATGAGGACAGTGGCTGTTTTGATTTACCTTGCTGTGAGCTTATAGAAATGCCGTGTTTCTACCAGCAGGCTACACTTTCTCTCAAAAGCCTAATTTCTGTAATTACTGTAAAACATATACTTTCCAAGACTGAGGGAAGATGAGACAAACTATGTTACTGAATTTGCCTTAGGACTTTTGTCAAGTTTAAATAGTGAGATTTCATTTTTTGCCCCTCACCAGACACCAGCTTTGGAGGCAGATATGGCACCAGTTGGCATCAGGCATTAGATTTCTGATTATGTATCAAAAGCAATGCATTTCTGCTAGTGGCACGTAGCCTCTGATTGGATCATTGCTTCAGACTGAACGCAAGTTTGAAGTTAAGTGAACGGCACATTTTTCAGCACATAGTAGACACAGAGGGCAGATCCTTAGCTTTACATGGGTCATTTTGTCTCCCATGGCTTCAGCAGAACTGGGCTTGTGCTGGCTGAGAACCTGCGACTGTAGCTTGGCTGCAGGATCCCTGTTTGCATGTGTCTTTTGGTTTTGTTATGGCATAAATCAGAGCCAGCCAGTATATTTTGGATAGCAGTGCTCACTTGTGCTCCGTCGCAAGAGAAACTAAGAGAGTTTCTTGCCTTTTCCCTGCAACCCTGATATAAAAGGAGCATGATGACAAGTCTATCACTTAATTGATGTTTGTGAAGTTTTCACTTGGCTAGTGTCCCATGCATCTGTAGACCTGCACCCTCAATATAAAGAGCATAACCCTGGTAAGCAGCTGCATGCTCATCTGTGAGCATGGTCCACATTTGTATATGCAGCCCGATTACGGCAGGGGTTTTGCAAGTGAAAGCCTTGATATATTAGTGTGAATCTTGGGAGCGCATGGGTTAGTGTTTGCATTTGACCACCTCACACCTGTTGAGATTGGCTGGGAAAGTCCAATTTATCTTCATGTAATTTGTGTCTGATACTGCCTTGCCCAGGTCACAACATCTTGGTACAAGAGTAGATATTGGATATAAAATCTGTGACTCCGCTGTTGTACTTTGACTGTAGCTGTTTCTTAGAGCATATTGGTCCCATGGCAATATGAGGAGGGCTGCTGCTTTTTTACAAGGTACCAGAGTGGCACCTCTCTAAATACACATCTTTATTGGGGTACATTGCTATTTTTCGTTCTAATTTTCTTTAACATCTGTGTTTCACAAGCTTTCAGCCTGCAGGGCTGATGCAGCTAGAGCATTTCATTCAGCTTTCCATTAGGCACAAGACAAGCTGAGCTGTCCCTCCTGGGTTTCCCAGCACAGCCCTACATAAACATTGTGGTGGGTTGTGGGGCACAAATAAAGCTGGAGATGAGGGAGTGAAGGCAGAAGGTGGATTTCAGCTCTGGGGACGAATTACTCTGCGTACCCACAGCTTGTGGGGCAGATGTCAGTGTGTGGCACTTGTCTGCAGCAACGAGCCGTGCAAGGGGGTGCTGCTTTCTGCTGTGGTCCTGTGCCTTACAGCCAGCACGTTGGGCTTACCCAGCCCCTCCAAGCTAATGCTTACAGCAGTGTAAAACCTAACACTGCTTTTTCCTGGGTAACAGGGATCCGCATTCTCTTTCACAGAAGAGTGATATAAATAATGACAAGTCTCCTGAGAACATGTGTTTGTACCCTGAAAACCATCCTCAGGATGAGTTGCGGGAACTTTTCCATAAGCAGTAGAAATTTTTTATCTAGATTTTAATGTGACAAGCCAAATAACTGCCCCTTTCCATCCTGAGAGGGATTGCCTGGGACAGCCACCGACTTTGCATTTCAAGGTGCTGACTGGCTGGCTCCTGAAGTTCTCTGTGGCTTCACAGCATCTCCCTGCAGTCCCTGGCAGCCCTGGGGACATAGCCCCCCCGACCTCCCTCACTGAGGAAGGGAGCGTGCCCTTGTGGTGGCAGCACTGCAGCTCTGATGAACAAAATGAAAAGACAGACCCATTATGGTTCAGCTTTTTAAACATCTGCAAGGGTTTTTTTTGTGGGTATTACAGTAAAGGAAATGTTCGGAGAGGCTTGCTTTCTGCTACACAAAAAGGAAGATCTGGAAATCCAGGAGGGAAAAGCAATCTTTGCTCTGAAGTAGGATGCTGGCAGGCAAATGTTTGGGTTTTTTTTCCCTTTCATTTCTGAGAGCCAATGGACTACCCTGAAAGCATTAATGTGTGACAGCTCCTACGGCCCTGCAGAGACATTTGAATTTCTGACTGGTTTAGCATTGTTGGTCACTGGCAATGGTACATTGCCAACCATACTCAGAAGGCAATGTCCAAAACTGCTGACAGCTATAGGATTGCTATAGATGTGGAGTCAATCATTACTACCACAGGTTTAGAAAATATTTTAAAAATAGCCCTGCTTGTGGTCCTGTGCCATTCTGGTAGACAGGGCAGATAATGCTTGGTAATGTTAAAAAACCAAAACCAACCCAACCAAAACAAGCCCTAGCAGGCAGGCTGAGGCTTCAGGGTGAAATGTGTTTGTCCGTAATTTGATTTTTATGAGTTAACATCTGCTAAAAAAGGCTTTATCATCTTGAAGGCTTCCCTGTAGTCTCAGAAAGCCAAGGCCAGATACACCGGTGACTTAGGGAGGTATTGGCTGGTGTAGCAGTATCTCTCACTTTGCTTGGCCTGATAGCAGTAGGTCCTGCATAGAGGAAGAAGGTCCTAGAGACACTGTTGCATAGTTTGTTGACTGCAGTTAGCGAAGCTAACACGATCTCTTCTTCTGTTCAGTACAGGAGATAACTTTATGAATGCTGTAACTTCCTTAATTGCTGGAGGGAACACTGTGATCCGGTGTCTCAAGATAGCTTTGGGCAATGTCATGGTTTAAAAGACAAGAAGCAGGAGTGAGCACCTGGTGCAAAGCATGGCATGGGTGGTGCCCTGATGCAGAGGGGATTATTTCCTTGGCTTCAGAACCACCTGCCTCCACATTAGGCTATTATGGGACTGTTACCTCACATTTCTAAGGTCTTCTGCAAGGAATCTTTTGAGGACAATACTCCAGATTCCTACTTGTAACTTTCCCCCCCACTATTTTACATCCCAGGTGTTTGCAGATGCATTTTTGTTAAACCTGTGAGTATAGCAGCAGAGAACTGCAATGTCCAAAAGCTCCCAGGTCACATTGACTGCTGACCCAAACTGGCCTTGTCAGCAGCCCTGTGAGCATGGTGAGTGTGACTGCTTAGCACCCAGCATTTTTTAATCTCTCCATTAAGCAACTGAAGACAAGATGGGACTGCTGTTGCATTCATATTGCAGCTTTGCTAACACAGGCTTTGTTATTTCTATGTGAATGCCAGTTTGGCTCCTTCTGCCTTTGGGGAGCAGGAGGTGGGGCAGGGAAGAGAAGGCTGCCTGCCACCTTTGCCTGTTACTGCTCCTCTCCCTTCCTGACCACTGCACAAGGATTCACAGTTGTAGGTATCTTCTTGTCTTCTGGACAAGCTTGTCCAATGCTTCTCTCTTTTACTTTCCCAAGCTGTTTATTTAAATAACCTTTACATATTCTGTGTTCAGTGCAGTTTTCTCTTAACAACCTCTCCTAGACAATCCCCTTCAGAAATTTACTCCCATACAACAGATGATAGGGGCTTGGTGGTAGGTCACCGCATGGCTGAGGTAAAGTACTGGGTAGCACAGACTTCTCTTGAGCAGTGTCTGCAGCTAGGGACAGACAGCAGTCTGGGGATGAGCAAACATCAGGGGAGAGACCTTTGCGACAGCTGCGTCTGCACTCTCGCATCACTGGCACTCCGATGGCGCGATGAGCCTTGCTCACGTGCTCCCCAGCTGCCTTGGTACAAAACGTCCCCTTCTCGACGCTCGCCTGCTGCCGCTCAGCTGGGCAGCCGTGCCATGCCCCGCTGTACGCAGGCGTGCTGCTGCGCCACAGGGACTTGAGCCGTGGTTCCCCCTAGAGAGGCTGGTGGAGGAAAACGTTGCCCTGCTGCCAGGTGGCTGTGGAGAAATTGCTGCTCTGAATTTCCTCCCTTCTTTCTGCATCTGGGGGAAGACGCTCATCTGGAAGATTTTAACCTCAGTACTGATAGGTTTTCATCCCCCCCATGGTTAATCCAGAGATTAGTTTGGATGTTGATGTGACTGCAAGTCAGGCAGGATTTTGGCTTAGGAATGTAACTTTTTGCTGTGGTTCTCATTTCTGCATGCAGCTCTGTGTGGAGCAGCACAGACCTGCACAGGAACCCTTTTTAGATGCCAGTTTGATTAATCTTCACCCACTGCCTGCTCCCCTGTGCCTTTACCAAAGAGTGACTTTTCTGATGCCAAGAACTTGTGCAGTAATATATCTGAGTTCACCACCCAAGGACTGTGAGGGCCCATGCCAAATTTTTAATTGTATTTTTCTGGCAGATAGCCATAGCTTGGTCTGAAGAAAAAGAAGTATTTCTAGCTCTCAACTCTGTGTCAGTCCGTTGTGGAGCAAAGCTGGGAAGTGTGGCTGCAGCTTACTTTGCTTAACTGGGGGTGATGCCATTGAGACATGGGGAGGAAGAAAGTGCCCATGCTGCTGGGGTAGAGGGAGGGATGAAAGAAACCAACGAACCAGCCCTAGTTGGCAGAAAGAGTTGCAGAGAACCTGGGGGTGGAATGACTGCCTTGGACCCACTGCTCCTGCTGTATGTTGCTGAGCTGGGAGGATGGTCCTTTTGCAGGTGGGAAGCATTCAGGCTGAGACCTGTTACTTCTGGCTTGTGCTAAATGATGGAGGCTCTCCTGTCAGACAATAAACATGATTTTTTGACCACAAGGCCTGGCAAAACTCATTGCATGGCATAAACATGATAGAGATGGAGGATTATCAGAACATGCATTCTCCCAAAGGCAAATCCTCCACCATCTTCTCCTGGGTGATTTGTTAGCTGTTTTATAAGTCCATTTTAGATGAAGCCTCCCCATTTGAAGGGAGAGGAGTTTATCTGTCACACTGAATTTCCCTGTAGAATGTGGAACCTGTTCGGGAGCCATTTGCCTTGGATGCCTGGCCTGTGACACCTCCAACACAAACATAAACCTACTTATTAATTCCTTGCTTGCACAAATATGTTGTACCAATATAGTATTTCAGGCAGGTTGACCGGCTGGTTTGGTAGCTCTTCACCACCCTACATAACAAGCACTTTTTCTCAGAATTTTATTCAGGAACAACTTGGGGTATGTACAAGCCAATGCCTTCCTTGACAAAAGGCAATCGGTCATCCCCCAGGGGCATGCTTGCTCCTGCAGGAAAGCAGAGTTAGAGATGAAGTGCTTTGCACCAGTTAGGGCAGTCCTAATATTTCAGCAATATTTTCAATATTTCTAGCCAGCGCCAACAACCTGTGGAGCGAAAAGCGCTGACTGGCAAGCCCCTTTACGTCTCATTCATCTCTTCCTCTCTCACCTCTGCAAGCGACCCAGGAGGGATTGCAGAGTTGAGTGGAACAGAGTGGCCACTGGCACCTTTGCCAGGGCTGGTTGTTGTGACGGTCCCTGTGTCCACCCAGGACAGGGAAAATATAAATGGTGAATCTGGGTACTGAGCAGCTGAGTCCTCCCTATTACACACACATCTGCCCCCCTGCCTAAAAATTCCCTCTTTTATATCAGTTTCAGTGTGTGCACATTTAGATGGCTTGATGTTACATCATCTGAGCAAAGGTGGGAACATGCAAGTGAGCCCAGGAGCACGGTGGCTTTGCAGTCAGCTCATGCGGGTTCATGGCCAGGAATTGCCCAGCACTGCCGTGTTCCTCCTGGGTGCAGCAAAAGCTGATGGGTCATTGAATTCAGGGGAAAATCGCCTGTTTCTGGCTAGGATCTGTGCACACTCAGGCTTCTTGTTACGGTCTACTCATTTTGGTTAAGCACACAGATGGGTCTTCTGTAGGCTCAGCCTGATGAGGAATTGTGTTGGTGTCCATTGCTCTGTAGATGAGAGCCTGTTGCACGTACACCTACTTTGTCCTAACTGTGGTCTCTCCCCAGGCTGAAGCAGCTCTCCCTCTGTGACAGACTGCACAGAGGATCATCAGTGCCTTGCAAAGAGCCACATATTCTGGGGAATGAGAAACAAAAGCCATAGGCTTACAGTGGCAGCATAATACATGGCAACAAAGCCACATAAATATTTATGGGCACACAACTAGGGATAAGAGCTATTGTCACAGTAGGGCAGAATTAAGGCAGGATCCACTGTGCAGGATGCCAGAAGCCAGGAGAAACAGCTCAGCCGTGGATACACAAAATGGTACGCGGTCAGCCAAGGCCACCAGGAGGGATGGGTGGAGGACAACGGCCCAGCTTTTTTTGGCTGGTGCATGCAGTCATGGTTGAGTGTTGCTCAGTGGAATAACTATGGTATTATTTTTAAAGCAGTTTTCCTGAAAAGCAGCATTTTACAGCCCAATGGGTGTGAGCCGCATCCCCACAGCAGGTTGGCACACAGCTGGTATCTGGAAGAGGCTGAATACTCATTTTCTGTGCAGGCTGATTTAGGGGACTTGTGGACAGAAGAGCATGATTTGATACTCTACATTGATTCATGGGACCAGCGTGAGGCTTAGGAACAGTGAACTTTGTCCAGCTTTAGTATTTCAAAGCTACAAGCTTCTGACATTCTTCTATACCTCAGGAGCAAGATATCTCCCTCTATGTGGCAGCTGGATTTTCTTCACCCCACTTATGGTGTAGAGGCTGACAACTGGCTCCAAAATGTTAAAGAAAATCAGGGCAATGTCTTGCAAATGTAGCCACTCCTTCGTGGATGCAGCTTATTCTGAGGTAGAGGAGCTAGCTGTAAATTTTTTGGCTCGGTAACGGGCCTACAGCAGTCAGAACAGGCTGTCTGTACTGCTTCTCAGATTCCCCCTATTGGATATTGATTTATACAGACATGAATCATGAGTATCTCCTAATGCTGCATAGCAGAGAGGTTCAAGAAGAGATTCCAGTAGGGACTCCTGGGCTCTTGTTGAGTCACCATTTACTAATTTGTGAATGTAGCTTAGGAACTGTTGTATGAAGCTTTTGGTCATCTTTCTGTGCTACATCTTATAGTTTACACGTTGAGAGCTTTTTGTCAGTCCTTATTACCCCGAGGTCTGCCACGTCTCCTGTAACGGTGTTGCTTCATCGGTCAGCCGAACCTCTAAAGACGTCTTGCACCAATATCAAATCACAGCATGGCTGGAATACTTGTGGGGTAGTGTCATCTATCTCTATTGAACAACAACATCATCAAGGAAATGAGTAACATTTCAAACTGGAGCAGAATGAGAACAGACAGAACAAGAAGGGATACTGTAAACCTATGAATCCCTAGCAGGGAGGTGGATATCCAAGCCTCAAGCCTCCAGAGAGCTGCATGTGCCAATATCATGTTCTGTTTGAAAATCACAGAATGGTTGAGGTTGGAAGGGACCTTTGGAGATCACCTTGTCCAAAATCTCTTGGTGAGAGCCAGGACAACTTCCTCCTAGTCTGCCTACATCTTGGAGGGTTTCATTGGATTAGGTTGAATACAAGTAATTTAATAAATGATACTTCCTTTGTAATTCCACAAATACAGAGATAGTGGCTTTACAGCAATTTAAACTAATTTTAAAAGACTGTAAGTAACTTAGTAGTCATAGCAGTTGAGAAAACACCCCAAATTATGCTTAGTTTACAAATTCAAAACTTGGAAGTACTGCTTTGTCATTGTGTTCAAGATGTTTTCTGTACTGCATTTCAGCACAGAGTAAATTAGCAGTGGAAGAAGAAAAGAAGTGGAAAGAAAATGCAATAGAATTTGTAGCAAAATGCTTGAAGCCATGGCAATCACATAGATTAGCAGAAAGGGTCTTGTCACCTGTGTCAAGTGCTTTGTTTTCCAGCACCACGGCACAGCCCCATCTCACATTCCATCTCTGAGGCACAGGTGCAAAGGACATTGGTGGTTTGATGCAATTTATCCATGCAACCAAGAAATAATGTTCCCTTCCCTGAGGTACAGGCGAGTCCAGTCATGGATTATGTGCTTGGCTCTCCTGAAGCCACAGCCTCCACTCCCGCTGGTACGCAGTTTCCCAATACCGGCCTTGACTTGTCCTCCAGGTGGCAAGTTGCCTCATCACCTCTTCCTAAGCCTCAGCCTCATGTCTAAACAGACGGTAATCCTCCAGCTTCCGGTGCCTCGGTTTGTCTTGGGCGATTTCTCCCAAGTATTCACAGTGCCACACCATCCCAGCAGGATGCGCTGCCCAGCCCTCAGCTGCGCAGGTACCTTTGTCTCAGCAATGGGTGTGCCTCATGGGGCGCTCATTTTGATCAGAGCCATTACAGGGGCTCCACTGAGCTGCAGCATTCAGTAGTGGGCAAGGGCATGTTTGGAAACAGCTCATCTGAAGTACACT
>NW_010203715.1:122522-133937 GCF_000695765.1 Mesitornis unicolor | reverse complement strand
AAGAGTGTAAAGGAATCAAGTGTTAATCATGAGAATCCTGTAGCCCTTCTAGATATAAGAGGTTATTCTTATACAAGGACTCCGTAACACTGTAAACTCCAGGGTTATGGTGAGTTACTGAGACTGGAATCTGACCCTTTATGCCTGAAAAATTCCATAGTTATTATCAGGATGGAAAGAATACAAACCATTGTTTTAAAATAATGCTGGCTGGGCTTGGAAAATTCACATTCAAATAGTAAGAAAAGGTAGTTTTAAGTTTACCAAGCAACATAATCTTTCTGTACAAGTGCATATCTTATTCTCAGTAAGGGAGGGTTCCTGAGGAAAATGACAAGTGTAATTAAAACCATCATGCATGCTCACAGGGGAGGGCAAGCTGTGATTGTAATGGTAACTGCTCCTAGCAGGTGTTTTTCTTTTAATATGAGGTATTAAATAAAAATTCCTGTGTTTATTAACCCAAATACTCCCCTGTATGCTTCTAACAGTGTCTCTGTGATGTGTTGCAAACAAGGCTGAACTTGAACCATATCTTCCAGCGTAAACTTTTGTCTTCATGAGTACAAAACTACCTTCCTTAGCTGAGACTGTTACAGGGACCTGGAACACTGTTGATGCTGCAAATTCTTTTGCACTTTGTAGCTCTGAGGGTTGTTAGTTTTCCATGCTGAAGATCTCAGGCTCATTACAGCGTGGTGGTGGGGATCCTCCACAACTGGTAGGGGAGAGAAGGAAACCCTGCCAGAAGTGCTGTCATCTGTTGCCTGCAACTGTGAGAGGATGAATGTGATCAACTACATTTTTAATAAAAAACAAGTCACTAAGAGGAGGAGGCAGAGCTGGAGCCAGGCACTGGCTTTGGATAGTCTGAGGCTGATGTGCCACTTCAGAAGGGCAAGGTGTTGGGTGTGAAGAGGGGGGAAGCTTGGCTGGCTCCACTCTTCCCCCTAGCTACTTGATAGTTCCCAGGCACCCCCAGTGCTGTAAGACTACATGGGCTTTTATCACTTTTATTTCAAGTTCATTTGTTATCTGCTGCCAAAATTCTCCCAAGGAAGAATGAGTCCAGCACAGGGCCACAAAGATGATGGAGGGAGTGGAGCATCTCCCTTATGAGGAGTGGCTGGGGGAGCTGGGTCTCTTTAGCTTGGAGCAGAGGAGACTGAGGGGTGACCTCAATCATGTTTATAAATTTGTAAAGGGCGAGTGTCAGGAGGAAGGAGCCAGGCTCTGCTCTGTGATGTCCAATGACAGGACAAGGGGCAAAGGGAGCAAGCTGGAGCATAGGAGGTTCAATCTGAACATGAGGAAAAACTTTTTTACTGTAAGGGTTACAGAGCACTGAACAGGTTCTCCAGAGAGGTTGTGGAGTCTCCTTCTCTGCAGACGTTCAAAACCCGCCTGGACGTGTTCCTGTGTGACCTGGTCTGGTGATCCTGCTCTGGCAGGGGTTGGACTGGGTGATCTCTTGAGGTCCCTTCCAACTCCTAAGATTCTGTGATTCTGTGAATGTAGACAAGAAGTGGTAAATGGCGATTAATTTAGACAACCTAAGCAGAGGGCTCATGATGGGCTCCCCATGTAATACAAGAAAGTTAACGGCTTGCTGATGTCCTTTTGTGAGTGAATTGTGTAGCCTGGTTGCTTAATGGAGTGTTTAAACATTGTGTTGGCAATAGCCTATGAATAATGTATACAGGAATAATTAAATACCTTACTGCTAAGAAACTGATGATATGGCTTGCTGATGTCCTTTTGTGAGTGAATTGTGTAGCCTGGTTGCTTAATGGAGTTTGCAATAGCCTATGAATAATGCATACAAGAATAATTAAATACCTTACTGCTAAGAAACTGCTGATATGCTGGGGAAATTTCCATCAGATGTGAGAACAATTCTGAAAGCACTATCTTCTTGGGATGCCCTTTATTTATGGTCTTGCTGCTTCAGAGATTGCATCCCCTTTTTAGATACTGCATGTGAAGATGCCTTCCACTGCCACTGCCTTT
This sequence comes from Mesitornis unicolor, assembly GCF_000695765.1. NCBI lineage: Eukaryota > Metazoa > Chordata > Aves > Mesitornithiformes > Mesitornithidae > Mesitornis > Mesitornis unicolor. The sequence continues at coordinate 131,927 of NW_010203715.1, read as the reverse complement.
GTCTTCCAGCTCCCCGACTCCCTTTGCTTGTGTCTGTAAAAGCTCCTGACTTTTGATGAGTTTAGGCTTTATTAGCTGAGCACCATATGCATGGGGGTATCTGCTGTGCAGTCTTCAGCCATTCTAGGTATCTGCACCAAGGCACGGTGCATCAGAGGAAGATGTATGCTGGTTTTTAGTCATGGCAATGTCCCATGATGCAGGAAGCAGAAATAGACCCAAGTGATTTGGAAAAAAAGACCAATATTTCTTTTGCAGGTTTTTGGAGCATGGGCTCCTTGGGTGAGATAAGCAACCCCAGACTGTCACACATGGATGTTCACATTTTGATGGACTTTGCAGTGCAAGCCCAGCTCCCATGCCTCTAAATTTTCTCCTGTGTCCTCCTCCAGTCCATGAGGCTGTTGTGTGCTTTGGCCATGAGTAGTGGGAAGTTGTGATAATAAGCAACTAAATCTTGCTTGACCAAAAAAATGAGAAGATTGAGAGTGAAATCCTGCTTGTAGGAGAGCTTTGGAGGTTGCACTGCCTTAGCTGCAGGAGGAAACAGGCCTCCTAAAAGACTTCAGGACATAGCTCAAGCAGGCATGTGAGACATAGTCTCCTCCTTTGCTCCTTGTTTTGGCCCTCAGCTGCACACCAGAAGAAAATAAAATCATAACTTTGTTTCCCATGAGATGTTTTCCCCACCTGCACTAAGATGCAGAAGTATCGCAGGAGGGCAGGTGAACACAGTCCAGAGTTGTCTCAGCTAAGCATATGAGCAAACCCAGCTTGTGGAGTTTGTAGCTCTGTGCCCTGCTTCTGCTGTGGCTGTTATGAGTAGCTGAGTACTCATGCTGCATTTCTGCATCTGGATTTACACAGTGGAGCCCTGAGTCAAAATGTTTCCTGCAATATGGTTAGAATATTATTAGTGTAATGCTAGAACAAAGCAACATGTGATTGATGTTGACATTAGTCAGCTGAGGAAGTGACATCCTCACCTGGGAGGTTGATGTGATGGGTTTCGAAGTCGTGGCGATGCCAACAGCAAGCTCCAGGCATGAGGAGAAAGAATGGGTTAGAAGAGAGGTTGTATCCTCAGGGTGATCTGCAACTAGCTAAGCAAGAGGATTTGCCAGAATGGGAGGGAAGATTTGCACTTTTATTGTCTTGTTTGCTGCTGGGATATTCCTGGACTGTGCAGTATTTTCACAGCTACAGAAGAGTAGGTGTATAAAAGGGGTTAGTCTAAACACAAGATAGATGGCAAAGACTACCAGAGGAGTTTGACTGATAGCCTAGATGTTTTCAGTAGAACAAATAAGGAGAAAAGGTATCTAAAACTTATTCCATCTCTACCACCCAAAACCTATCCTGTCAGCCTAGAAGTGTTTTCAGTAGAGAGAGTCACAACGGTCTGGGCTGAGGATCACAGTCAAGTTCAACCAGCCTTTCTCAGGGTAGAAATGCTGCTAGCTGACAGTATACAGGAAAGAACAGCTTTCAAAAGGAAGGAGACAGTTCTGTTATGCAGTTTATTCCACTGTTGCTTCTGGTGATCCTATTAATTTCTCATTTTTATGTTTGTTTCTTTTAGGTGAAGAGTGAAGGCCCCAAACTGGTGCCCTTCTTTAAAGCCACTTGTGTCTATTTTGTCCTTTGGCTGCCAACTTCCAGCCCCTCCTGGTTCAGTGCCCTCATCAAATGTCTGCCCATCTTCTGCCTGTGGGTTTTCCTTCTGGCTCATGGAATTAACTTCTTAGTGTCACACCGGAGCGCCAGCCGGATCCTAGCGGGACTCATATTCTCAGCAGTGGGAGACGCCTTTCTCATCTGGCAGGAGCAGGGCTACTTCATTCATGGTGAGTGTGGTGTCAGTCCTAAAGGGGTGCCACATAGTCCAGCTGTTACTCTCTTTATTTAGTAATGAGTTGCTGGGCCACATGTTTTGTTTATGCATGTACAGCTTAAGCCCCAGGCAGTGGGAAGCACTCCTGACTTGACTAAAATCCATCGTGGTTAGAGGAGTCACACGATGGATGAGTCTTTCTTGTCAGCTTCTCTTGAGGTTAGAGAGGTAATTGGGGCACATTTGGTTCCCTGGCACGTGCTCACACACCTCAGCTGGCTGGAGCTGAGAAGGTGGCATGGGTAGAATCCCTGGGGAAGAGAAGGAAATGCTGATGGCACTCAGCAGCTCCCAGGAAGCTACAGGAAGCACCTACCTCCTTTTTCCCTGCAGGGAGATCTGTCCACCCTGTGCTACAAGGATCAGAAATATGACACATGGTGCAAAGGTCCTCAGTGGTAAACAGGTGGAGCAGACCCTTATGTTTTGATAGACAACCCCATAGCCTGGGGGAGGTGTTTAAGTGGATGTTAGAAAACAAAGCATCAGAAATCTTGTCCTGCTTGCAGGTTCATCAGTATGAATCATGCAGCTTGATGTATAAGACATGTCTGTTTTGCAAGACATGTAAATGAAGGGGAATCAAGGACAAACCTTACCATTATGGCCTGTCTTCTCTACAGAAAGATCCACATCTTTCAGAGCAAAACAAGCTTGTTTTATTTTTCTAGTTTGCAGACTGGAACATAATGCTTTAGATTAATCATTTAAAGCTATGTTGAACCTGCCTGCAGCAACACTCTCCCTGGGCTTGTACTGTCACAAGAAATCAGCAGCAGTTGAGTCCTTCACTGAACTGATTGGTGAGATTTCTGAAATTAATTTAACCAGCACAGGGATCTCATGTAACACCCACCATTAACTGGCTGCTGTGACTGTCCCACTGGAAAATGTGACGAGACGAGGGAACTTTCCTGACTTGTGCTGTTGTCAGCTCTGGGAGTCAAAGGCTTATTTTTTCCCCCTCTCATGAGGTCAGTAGTTTTATTCTGGGATTCCCACAGGTTCTTTCGTTATGAGAGGGAAGCGTGTGCAGTGCCAGATATGAAAGGCCAAATGCTTTGAATCTGGTTTTAATCCTGCTTCCCAAGGGCTTATCCCAATCTCATTAAAAGTTCATGCAAAAATTTTTACTGATTTTGGTGAGGTTTAGATTAAGCCTTGAGAATTGGATCTATCCGGCTGAAGGTTGGGCATGCTGCTGAGGAGCTCCAGCTTTCTCTTGGGATGCCATTGGCTCTGTGCTGTGTGTTGGCATTCCCACCGACAGGCCTCCTCCTAACAGAGGTACCCAGCTCAGTGTAGGCCACCTCAGCCCAACCTGCTTCTGCTTCTCTTTTGCCTCCTGGAGTTGCTTCTTGAGCAGTGGCTTGGAAAACGTTCAAGGCCTGATTCTCACCATGACCAGTTTTGTACATGGAGTGTTCTGCGCTTCTCCATTCCCACGTAGCTGGGATAGCTCTGAGTTCCCTCTCCAATTTAGTGCTAGAGGAAGGTCAAGCAGTCACAGCAATTCAGTATCTGGTTAATGTGTTTTAATCTGCAAATAACTTGGTTTTTCCACCCCAGTCTCAAACCTGAGAAGTGTCGCTTTGTGATTTTAGAGACATTTTTCTTCTTAAGGAGAAGAAAAGCTCTCTTGGAGCATTTTGAAAATACCAGCCTTCATCCTGGCTATCTCCTGCCTGCCTCAGTCCATGCTAATCTGAGCTACCATCTTCCATAGTAAAGTGTTAACATTTGTATTTCAGCTCTTAGCAGATAAAGTGCATCACCCCACTTTATCTCACCTCCTCTGCAAAACTTATCTTCTCCTATTTAAAACCCAGCAGGCTGCTGTTGTTGACAAATGAGAATATTCAACGTTTTGACATCATTGTTTGTGGGAAAAAAATTAAAATTTCAGGTGAATAAGAGGAAATACTACATAAAAATGTACTTTCTGTTCAATTTCTACAGCTTTCAGGCTAAAAAAAAGGGTTGGGAACTGGGCTGATTTGAATAGCTTTTGAGACAATGAGTTTATAAAAGGACATTTGTTCATTACTTTATAGGGAAGTGAAAGCCTGGGAAACTACTCCTGGCGCACTTGACTTTTTTTCATTTTTGCTGTTTCAGTCCACTAATAACATACTATTTTCTGACTACCGTCTTACTGCATGTAGAAGATACTTTACAGTGTTCACATTCACCTCCTTTGATAGCAGGCACTTAGAAACAATTTATGCATTGGGAGAAGAAGACAGGGACTAACAAAAAGGACTTACTGCCAGTCTGAGGGGAACCTCCAGGGGCAGGAAGGAAGCAGAGAGGAGAAGGGCTGATCTGCCTGATGTGGTTGGAAGGGCTGAGCCAAAGGCTGAGAAATGAACCCATCTTCCTGTGCAGCTGTCACAGGTTTCCCCAAGTCCTGACTTGATCTGTGGGTGTTGAATGAGCAAACCTGGGAGGTGACTCCCTTGTTTGTGACCGGCCTCACCAGATACCACAACACGCTGCCTGCCTTTCTGGGCTTCTGTCTGGCTGCTGCATCTTGTCTTCCTCACCTCCTCCCATTCATTGCCAGCTGCCTGCATGAAGGACAACACATTCTCCAGTTTCTCATTCCAGAACTCTCCATATAATGCCACTGAAGGAAAAAAACCACTCCTCCAAAGGCAGGGAGACACTTCCCCTTCTTTGAGCTGCTTCAACACAAGAGTATTAGGATGAAGAAATGCCTGCCAGCAGCAGGTTTTAGTGACTGCCCTTTACACCACAGCATTGTGCTTTAAATGTAAACAAATGTTTACTGGAGCACTCGGCTTCCCAGATCCTTTTCTCCATTTCATGCTTTAGAGCTGCATGAAAACTTCCAGCTACTCTAGTAATCCTGCTGGGATAAAGAGGGGGAGCCTGCAGCTGCACCATGTGTGGGTCTGGGAACCAGAGGACTAGAGGAGTTGGACTCAGTTTGGGGCCCATTAGCTACAGCTGGCATGCCAGCTAGCAGCCAGCAGCTGTACCAATACATTGTGGTATGTTTTGTCAAAGAGATTAGTGGCAAGTGAATAATGTATGGGCAGTACCTTCCAACACCCACATCTGGCATTTCTCAGGGGTGTTGCACTTCAAAGGGAAGCCAGCACTTTATTTTCACTGATTGAATCCAGGTAAGATTCATCTGAATCTTGCAAATCGCCATAAAATTGTTGGCAGATTATATAGGTGCAGTCCCTGAAATATGCTAGCTGCTTCTTTCCAGCTTAGGTTTCCTAACTATGGGCAGAGATGGAGTAGAAACCAGATTTAGTCCCTGAGTGCCTTTGGGTTTGTGGCTAAATACAGTCAGGCTTTTTGTCTGGGTTTGGAGGGATTGGTATCTTTTTTCCCATTTTGTTCCTACACTGCTCTGATTCCAGCCTCCCCGTTCCACACATGACCAATGAACAAAACACTTTGGATAGTTAGAGGGGATGATCTTTGGTACCTTGCCCCCACCCTTCCGTCCAAAGCAGGGGAAGAGGAACCACCTGAAAAACAAGCTCTGTTCTCTCTGCAGCAGCTCAGTTCACCCGGCCTCTCAGCACAAAGGCTTGCATCACAACAGTTGTGCTTGGCTGCAGTTGTAGATGCGCTGAGGCTTTTTCTTAGGGCGGGAGCTTGGTGCTAAGGCTAATGTCCTATGCACATATTTTTATATTAAAATGGTTCCAAGTGGTCAGTATGGTTCCCACTGGAAGTGTTAAGGGTTGGAATGCTGCAAGGACATCTAAGCCTGGGCTTGTTGTGGTATATTTAAAAGCCAGTATAGCCACATGTTTTCTTCTGCTACCAACTGTCAGTCACTGATGAAAGGTCACACTTGCTATGTCAATGCCTCTTTCCAGGTCTGCTGATGTTCGCCATCACACACATCCTGTACTCTTCAGCCTTCGGCATGAAGCCTTTGGACCTCAAAGCTGGCTTGTTGATGGGCCTTGTTTCCAGTTCCTGTTATGCCTTCCTGTACTCCTACCTCTCAGGCCCATTCACCTACCTGGTAGCTGTCTACATCGCCTTGATTGGCTTCATGGGCTGGCGAGCAGTTGCTGGCATGCAGCTGTGCAACGACCTCTGGACATGGACCAAGCTCTCGGCCTGCATCGGCGCGATGCTGTTCATGGTTTCGGATCTGACCATCGCGCTTAACAAGTTCTGCTTTCCTGTGCCCTACTCGCGCTTCATCATCATGGCTACTTACTATGCAGCCCAAATGCTTATTGCATTGTCAGCTGTAGAGAGCAGAGATGAAGAGGACTTCAGAAAGAGGAGCTAGGTGGAGTGCCAATAGTCTGTGAACAACGTGGGTTATATCTCAGGTGCTGTAGCTGCGTTCACCCCTGAGAGAGATCTCCATTTCTCTAGGCACATTGGTGATGTTGATTTTGCTTCTTTGAAGCATTACCTTTGGGGCTTTTTTTTCAATGGCTTTCTCTGAATACAGCTTACTTCAGTGTGGAGTCCACATCAGAAAGCTTAGACTGTCCCTGCAGTAGCTACTCATTCAACTTTTCCTCCTTGGAAGTGCTGTACTACTGCATTTTACTTGTTAGTCTTGAAACTGATGCTGAATGTCTGGGAAGAGGAGGGCTGATGGAAGGGAGGTTTGGCCACACACTGTGCTAGAAGACTTGCTTTCAATAGTAGGCAGACAGGTACAGATCTCTGCTGAAGTCATAGGTAAAAATGAATTTAACTGATGTTTGTCTCTTTGTGCATTACACACTCAGTACTCAAATTGGAGCTATTGCCTCTGCTGAAAGGAAGCCTGGAGGTAGAGTAAAAGCAGCATATCCAGATGAGGGCACATCTTTGGAATCAACGACAGCATGTGGGGCAGCTCTGGCAGAACCAGAATGAAAGCAAAACGCCAAGCAGAGAGCACAGGGCAAGAGGTACACTGACATGCAGTGCTGTGTGCCTTGATTGTGGCCGATCACTGCTCCAGGGCAGGTCTGTAGGTGCCTGTCAACATTGTCGCGTATGGCAGAAATGGGAGTTTTGTGGGATTTCAGGGACATCTAGGTAGCCAGGCCAGTGTGTTCTCCTCCATGCATGTGCAGTTACATGGTATCTGTAGCCACCAGTGACAGCTGAGAGGTAATGGGCACATGAGGAACTTTGATTTTTACAGCAGGACTTTGAGCGTACGCCCTAATTGTCCTTAGTATGGCAGACAGGAATCTTTATGCCTTTCTTCCCCAGCACCCTAACAAATAATATTCCATATACTCATTCAGCTTTACAGTACTGCTGCTCGCAGTATCTCTTGAATCTTCGTGTGGGCATTTCCCATGATCAAGGCCCTGATTTTGGATGTAGATTGTTGTTGCGTTTTGCCAGCTGGTGGTAAAGGATCAGCTTTGCACCACTTGTTTTTGGAAAGCCCTGTTTCAGCAGAGCTTCCTGAAAAGCGCCATCCTGCGTGTTCGCAATGCCTGCTGCTTCTGTCTCGAACTCACATGGACACAGAGAGAATGTGAGATACATCAGGGCTGGGAAAGCCTGTTTAATTCTGATCCATATTGGCTTGTCTGCCCATCTGCTGAAGCAAGATTACTTCTGACTTCAGACTGTCTTAAAATACATAGCAAGAGGTGGCTCTGATTTTTAATCCAAGTTCATTTGTGGTCATATATTTTTTTTTCTTTTTATTTAGGATATCTAACAGCAAGCTCTGTTTGAAACTATAATCTTGATTGTGCTTTTTCCTTCTGTCCATCCTAGGGCTGCTCCTCTGGGCTGAGATGCTCCCCCAGTGGGTTGTTTTAAGACACAAGTGCACTCAAGGGTGCAAAGGAAGCTTGGTGAGGGTTTATGCACCTCTTCAAACCTCCAGCCAAACAGGGACAACCAAAACAGACTGCAAGACTCAAATCCATGCATGCACCAACAGCCCCTTGCACAAGTTCAGGTGGGCAGAGCGACAGGTGGGGCAGCCCTCCAGACGAGCCCTGTGGGCTGAAAATCATCATGTTCTCCATACCTAGCATGCCCAGACCATTCCAGGAGAAAGCCTGGCACCAGGTCCCTGGCACCGTCAGCAGAGCAGGAATTCCTCTTTGCGAGGAGTGCAGCAGGGTCAGGGGCAGCTGAGGAAACCCTACCAACCCTGCCAGCTTTTCCCTTCGTGTTGAGTGGCTCTCCTGCTCCTCTCCAGCCCTGCATGGTGGGACTGGGTGTGGAAAAGGCATTGCCTCCCCACGACTTCTGCATTAGTGCAAATGCAGCCAGTATTACAAAAATCTAGGTTAACCATCCTGACCCCATGGAGTCATCTGCTGCTTTTCAGACAGAGATCAGAAAGGTCAGCTGCATTATTGAGGGGGAAAGCATTGTAAATAGCACAGCCCTGTGTAATCTCTTCCTTTAATGCTGTTGTGTAATATTGTCAGTATTCATTCACTGGCTCACCGGGGCCTGTCTGGAGTAAACTGCTAAGGGAATTCTGAGCCATAAAACATCTTCATTCATCAGCATTGCTTATCTACTGGCCGCAGCTTGAACCCTGCAGTGTGGCTCTCTGCGGATGTCACCTGCTGTTACTCAGCTTGACTGTTTGCAAGTCTCTTCCTGCAACAGACTGACCCAGCAAGGAAGAAATCTAAGCATTTGGGGTGAACACCACCATTGGTGGAGAATTCCCAACACGTAAGCCAACAGCACATTTCAATCTGATTTACAGCTCCTTGTCACGGGTCAGTCCAGCATACTCAGTCCTTACCTGGCAGTTCTTCAGAGGAGCCCCATACACCCTGAGCTTGCCTTTGCTTTGAGGAAAATGTATGTGTGATAAAGTAACCTTTATTTAAAAGTTAGCTTTTGATTATCTCTTTCTTCCCCTCTAGAAATGAGTAGTCTTCAGTCTCCTGAAGAGGCTGAGTTGCTTTTCTGTGTGCATTTTCATCTTGGCTTGCTTTGTTATCCTGCTCCACCATTAGCCACTGGATACTTGCAGAAAAAGAACTTTTAAGTGTTATTGGGAGACTCTTTGAGGTGCAGTTCCTGGTGGCAGAGGTCTCTGGGTGGCTCTAGCTGGGACAGCAGGAACATGTGCAGGCCAAGTGGGCTGTTGTGCCTTCACTGTCCTCTCACCTGGCGTGGGCTGGCTGGACACATCCTGGCCTGGCTCTGTCTCAGGGCTGCAACGGCTTCAGCCTTCTGAGGAACATGAGGCAGAAACCTCAGCACACCAAGTCAGGGAGAGTCCTGGCTGACTTAGGGGTTCACCAGCAAAGGCTCTCAGTCTTCAAAATCTGTCTCCTGCTCTGCATTCCTCCTTTTAATCCGTGTTACTTGAATGAGACCATTTTCCTGGAGCCTCTTTCCTGCTGGGAAGAGACCAGCTGCTGTGGACACTGACTTGACACAATTCTGACTTTCATAAACTCTGAGAAACACTAAACAGTTGCTGAAAGTCCGTTAAATACCTTTTCTTCAGATTAAAGCTGTTCCCTCAACCCCAGCAAGGGCAATCTTCACTTTGAAAG
>NW_010203715.1:94522-122491 GCF_000695765.1 Mesitornis unicolor | reverse complement strand
AGGAATGACATGACTGTCTGTGGCATTGCCTTTGTGGACCTTCCTGTTGTCTCGTTGCACTGTAAAACTGTAAGATTTGATCCATTCTTCTCCTTTTCAGGGGTACAGTCTTTGAGAAGCACCCAGTCTTTGGCTCAGGGACATTACAGAGGGAATGAAGCACCCCAGTGGTGTGGTGTCCCTGGTCCCAGCAGTGTCAGCTCCTTTGCTTCCTAAGTACGGAGGCTTTCTTTTCACACTGCTGTATTCCAACACCCCTTTGCAATTCCCATCTGTGGTCACTTGAGGTTACACACATGGTCTTGATTATTTGTGGTCTCTTTCCTTTCTGTAGTTATCACCCTCTTGGAGATCCTTTGACTCTGTATCTGGACATATAAAAGATGTAGCACATTTGTTTTGGCCATGTATCTCTTTCTGTAGATAGATCCTCCTCACACCGAACTCCCAATGAAGTCAAACAAGCAATGCTAATTGCAACTGTTTTTTAAATGGCACTGGGCTGTGCCAGTCACATTGGCTTCACCCTGCTGACATCTATGTAGAAGTGGTGGGTTGAGAAGAACAAAGCCAGAGTGTTTTTAACAGCCTTACTCCTACTCTACCAAGAAAATTGTATTTGTGCATAATACCTGGCTTCCTACTCCTCCACACTGAGGGAACTGTAAGACTGATTGGTTTAGGAATTTCTCAAACTTGACTTTTACATAAATTGCTGAAGGTTTCACGTTGTAATCAGTCAAAGTAATTGCTACATTTTTACACAAGTACATAAAGCTCCAAGAAATTCACAGAATTTTGTAGTGGCTCTCCACAGTTTTCCTGTCCTGTAGTTTGGCACTAACGCCTCTGTTTTCAGCTTGCGATCATGGTCATTTTGGGAGCTGTTCTGGAAGAAGCAAATCAAAGCAAACAGCAGCTGTAAAGCTCAGTGGCAGGTGCCTCTTTCTCTTTGCTTGGTTTCTGAATACAGACGGGCTTCTTTAAGCAGAGGCAGCATGACTGCATTCTTGGAAGCAGAAGGCAAGTTGCCGACTTCTTATGACAGAAGGTCTCCTGGGCACTTCTCCTGCCTTTTATCCATGCTTGCTCCTTTTGTGGCCTTGGATAAGTCACTTAAATTTTCTGGGGCCAGGTCCTCACCTGGTGTAAAAAGGCACAAGTGTATGAGAGCCAGTGCTATGCCAAGTTACAACAGCAGGGGACCAGGCCCTCACCCCATTTCTAAAATGGGGCTATCAGCACTTACCTACCTCACAAGGTTGCTGTGAGGATTAACGCTCATACAGCGCTTTGAAGATGTAAAGTGCTATATAAGTCCCAATCATTATCCTACCGTAGTGTTAAATATGCTTTTAGGGATCTGCAGGACTTCTCTTAAAGCATGGAACGTGTGACTGCCTTTCCAGTTTGCATCAGGTGGAAAACAAATGCAAAATATTTATTCATACTGTCTAACAGGATGGGCTCAGCTACACTTGAACTCTGAGGAGGGTTTAGCTTAAAAGTCTAAACTCTAATTTCAGTTTTGCAAGCGGTTTTTTAGTTCTTCTAAAAGCCTCAGCCAAATCCTTAGATGTGAACCTTGCATCCAAATTTTGCAGTCTGGTCTTATCCCTGACTGTTAGCTAGAATAAATCTAATTCAGCCAAAACACAGTGTTGTCACAGTCTGCGATGGCTGATGAAAGGACTGGAACAGAAAACAAAGTTATTCTGCGCAACCTTCGTTCCGCAGAAGGTCAGCTTGGCTTCATGGGACAACTTGCAAAGGGATGTTTAATTTATGTGATTGTAAGTTTTACTGGCTTTAAAATCAGCAGAGAGGGAAGGCCTTGATAAAATCAATAAGGTCGGCACATCCTTCTTGAATTACTTCCTCTTCGCCTGAATCAAAGAAATAATAGGTTCTGTAGCGAAGCAAGTGCTTGTACCACTAGTCCTAGGGCCCTGAACAAAAGCTGATCTAGAAATACAGCTCTAAGCCACCACCATGTTCTCAAACAGTATGAAAATGCCATTGTTCACTGACTTCAAATCTGGACCACAGCTAGAAACTACTTAGTTCTGGTAGCAGTAGCTGCTGTACACAAGTGAAGGCCAGGCATTACCAAGGAACGTGAACTGTGTACCTGTGAAATGGACTGTAATTTTGAAGCAGCTGCAGTAAAATCTTATCTTAATATGAACTCAGAAGCAAACACAATGCAAATTTTTATGGTTTCTTTAAAATGTTTGATGGGTTTTAGTTTTCTTAGTTTGGAGGAAATTTTCTTAATGTTATTTTATTTTTGCTCTTATTGTAAAGAATTAAAATATAAAACTCTAGGTAGACTATGAATGAAGAATGATGGCCAGTTGGCAGGGATGCCGAAACTTCTGTGGTGACACTATGCTGCTGCTGTAGGATGAGCTACTGGAGTGTTGTGAGGGCTCAACAGTGAGGCCAGAGCACAAAGCCAGTCTCATATAAGAGGGATGCAGGGGCCAAGCCACTGAGATTGCAGTGGGAGCATGACTGGACCAATTCAGATCAGCCAAAAGACAGAGAGAGCATCTTGAAATAAAAGAAACCTTTTCCTGACAGCTAAACAGCAAGAAACCAAAGCCAGCCCATTGGGCGATGGTGCTGAATCCGTACAAACGCATGGATTTAGACCTTGTTTGTGCATGCTCCTGCTGGACCAGGTCTTGCTCCAAGTCTATGGTGCTGGCAGGGTCAGGCCAGCAGAACCTGATGCTTTGTTAAATAAAACTCTAAAACATAGAAAACAAACAAGGAAAGAAAACGCAAATGCCACTGGGAAAGCATTAGTTCTGTTTGGCTGAGACTGCAGACTGGCTGGTCTGAACACTAACCTCCGTGTCTTGTACCCATGCGAGCCTCTCACTCCAGCGCCTCTCCCACACATGGCAGGCAGAGAGCACTGAAAGATGTGAGCGAAGCAGCTGCTCTCCCCTGGGGAGTCAAGCATTTTGCCACGTCTGAAAGTCTCTAGCACTTACTTCCTTTACAGTGATTGTAAAGGTCACCACATGCAGTATGGCCACTTAATCTGGGATCTTTTCGTAACACATTTTTATGCTGATTTTACTATTTTATTTCTTTGGAATGTATTTTTTTCTCGTTTCTTCTGTGTGTAACAATAATTAAAATTATTAATTTACTGGGTATTTTTACTGTGCAGATACAGTGTCTCCTTGCTCATTTTCTGTTTCTGTGACAGCTTCAACATGGAGTACGTAGCCAACTGAACCCCTGTAGTGGGCAGTTTTGTGCCACTGTTATGCCCATTAGTTGTGTGGCTCTGCCCTGGAGCTACCCAGTGCCCCACTGAGGCAGACTGGCACTGTCACAGCCAGCTACAGAATTCCCATGTGGGGAAGCCTGAAACAGACCCATGTGCACCCCATAGAGCACATCCAACACAAACTGACCAGGCAACACTGTGATGATGGCACCCGGCTCCCGTTACAACACATCCTGGGTGCCCTGGGATGTGAGCCCTGAAGCATGCTCACCCCTTGCAGCTACAGCCAGGCCCACATACAATGGCCATTTGTCCATACTTCCAGGGACAGGGCAGCCTGCTGCAAAGGATTGCTCTGGGAAGGCTGCTCGCTGCCCAGAAACCCCAGACAAATGGCCAAGTCTCTCTTCCCCAACCCCAGCAAAACTTCCAGGAGGAGAAAGTACGGACATTTTTCTCGGGTTGGGGATCTGATGCCAGTTTCTTCAGCTGTTTGATGCAGTGGCACAGATATTTTGTTTCATTAATCCTGCACCAGGCCATCTGTCACCAGTGGAACAGGTTTCAAGGATTTATAGTATAGAAACACAGAGCGTGTAACTGCTCCCAGTCCATTAAATGGCTCTGCTCGCAGGCTTACAGAGATTCCTTCATACTTCCTGTGGAGTGGTTCCCAATGTGAGAATGAATCAGTATCAGGCAGAAACACTACCAAAGCAGCCTAAAGGGGTTAATGGCAGGCAAAAGCTGGTGCTTCATTCCTCTTTATTTAATTTGGTCTTTTACAATTCCTTTCAAAAACAGAGGCCTGCTGGGAGGAGCATCCTGTTTCTTCACATCTCCTTCCTAGCACCAGATGGAACAAAAGTAGCAAAATATTCTCAGACTGAGTGTGTGTCTGTGCTGGCCACTCCTTTGCTTTTATTCCACAACTGGCTCCTGGAAGAATTCACTCTAAATTAGAGTAACCAGCACCAATGTATATATGTGTGTATTTGTCTATCTGTCAATATGTTGATCCTTCAATGTTTCAGATATTCTGTAATAATAATAATATTCTTTATTTAGTCTTGGCCACCAGCAGCAAAGTTCCTGGACCCTTCTGGATCTCGAGTTTTACCTTCTACGGCTAGCTCTGTCACAAAGTGACTCCTTCATTTGCAAAGCTGCAGACTATTTACTTTCTTGGTGTTGCAAGGATTTAAGTCCTTCAGATTTATGGCTTACTCTGTGTTTGTATACAATCTGACATAATGAAGCCTAGATCATCACGGACATCCTGCTGGACTATCTAGGGACATGGAGACAGAACTCAAGTCTCCTCTTGAACTCAGAAGCAGGATGCTAATTGATCAGTGCACAAGCAAACTGATACATAGAAAAGAGAACTGCAATCTTTGACTCCTTTTATTACCATTAAGATATATTAGTAGACCATATTAGAAATATCACCTTTAACATGCACCCTGCTGTGTGAAAACACTTAGAGGGAAGGAAGATGGAAACATCAGAAGCATCCCTGCTGAGCAGAAGCCCCACTACCACCTGGGTTAACCGACCATTACGGAAGTCAAGGGCAGTTGTGTTTTGAGCCACACAAAGACAAATTACAGAGCCTCAGCAATGCTGTTATGCTGGACTAGGCAGAGCTAGTTCCACCAATGACATCTTGTGTTTTGACTTTCTGTCACTGTGTCCAGAAGGCTTTTATCACCTTTCTCTTAAGTAGAAAGACAACCAACCCTATGTTTGGAGTTCAAGTCCCATGAAGTTCTGGCTAGAAAGCTTTATAAAGCTTTCCACTGTATAAAGGAAAAAGCTGTCTGGTCACAGTTTTAATAGGAAGTAAACAGTTCAAAGTTAGGGAGTTCTCATTTTCGTTTTCATTTCCCCTTGTTCACCTCATCACTGTTTCAAATAATTCACTTTGGGTCTAACAGGCTTTGTGTTCTCTGCAGCCTGCCACCTCCCAGCCTAAGGAAAATGATATTCACCCCTTCTGAGCTACAACAGCAACAGAGATGCTGCTGTATCTCATACAGGTGGAGCAATGCCCTATTTGTTTTTGCAAATACTAAGAAAAAAGCTGAGACTGAAAACATGGCTTAGAAGAGGAATGCAAGTGTCGTTCCTTAAAGGAGAGAAACAGAAGAGCACACATTAAGAGGAGTAGAGACAAATATTTGAGAAATAGAGGTTTAGCTCCCATGGAATCAGCAAAGAAATCAGCAACTGAGACTCCTGCACAGCTGTTCAAATCAGATTTGCTCATCTCTTGGATCATTCCTTACTTCTTTCCCTTAGGAGAGCATGTCACCAGGTAAGGCTGTTGAAAGTCTCTGAAAAAAGTCCTAAAGAAAGTTTTCCAAGACCTGATGTGAAGGATCTCCTAGCGTAACAAAGAGTGCTTTCATATGAGGTACAATGTCCTCCAGCACCTGACTCCAGGTAGTAACTAGTCCTCTTGCAGAAAAAAAATAAATCAGCAAGAATATAGTTCCTGAGTTTTAAAATAAAACTGCAGTTAAGCTCAATTTGAAGTAAATTTCTTATCTCGAAAAGTCAGTTTTACAATCTCTTATTCTGACTCCTGCTTTCCCACCTCACTCAGCTGCAAACGGCCCTAGCAGCAGCAGAAACCCTCCTAAGGGACTGCCCAGGTCAAGGTAAGGAGGAGCCTCAGAAATAGGCTCCCATTAAGGAATGTGAATATAAATTAGCACATCACCCACACAGAGCTGTTGCAAGGCCTGTTACTTAGCCAGCTCTGCTTGTAAACAGGCTGCTTTGAATAACTTTGAAGAGGTATGTTCATGTTGTAACAGTCCTTACCTCAACAAGCTCTGTGTGGAAAGGGGAGTCCTACCCAGCAGTCAGATTTCTGAGGGGACAGAGAGCTATCCTTGTGCCCCTCAGGCCCGCCTGCCCTCCCAAAACCTAGGTGAGCAGCTCTGCCACGGTTCCTTTTGCGTCAGCCTGGCTGGCAGCAATGCCAGGCCAGGAAAAGCTCCTGCTGATTTTAGGGACTAGGAAACTGTCCTCCAGCTATGGCTTGAAACTGTGGCTTCAGGGAGGAGAGTATCAGGAAGTGTGTGAAGTGAGAGTCCCAGTAACACCAGGAATTAAAAAAAAATGGTAAAGAGCTGCTTTCAGTATTTTAGGCAGGCAGTAGCTGGCTTCAGTGAAAGAAGTGTTGCATGTATCTTACGCGCACACAGACAGATGAGTTTGCTTGAAATCAAAGCAGGAAACCCAGCATGCACATACTTTCCCTCCACTGACCCACAGAGAGCTACTTCTGCATTAGTGGAGAGAACCAAACCCTGGTGGGGGCGAAGGAGGGGTTTAGCAAGCTGTCCAGAAGCAATGGTCACAGACAAAAGTAACCTTAAAAGACCTTTCCAAATATAGTCCCTCCTTATTGGTGCTGTATCAGTTTCATTTCATGCTGTGCCTGGCAGCGTCTCACTCTTGTTCCATTTAAGACAACATCAACGGGTCCTGAGGCACCAGGGCCTATCTCTAGAAAGGGGGAATGGTGGACATATGCTTCAGTGTCAAAGATGATAAAAGGATGGAGAATTCTTGCTCTCAAATGTTTAACCTTCAATCAATGGCGAGCAAGGTGAGCTTACCAGGGGCTGACGAAACTCACAGGACACAGCAGTTTCAAGGCACTGCTGTACATATTGTAAGCCCACTCTGCAAGCTCCAAGTTTGGGCATGGTGACATGAGGAAACCATACGTGGGTCATGTGTTACTGTTAGTAAAACCTCAGCCCGTGCACTTGGAACTGTACAGTCTCACAGGACCAATTTGAGCCAGCTGGAACCAAGCTGTTTGTTACAGCCTGATTTAAAACTTTACTGGGAACTTCCGGCATGGAAAAAAATACAGACAAGGGAAAACGGAATATTAAATGTCTGATTTTCTTACTTTTTGTGTCTTGGAAATTTTTACTAGCTTTCATACAATGTTGTCAAAATCCTGCCATTTCACAAAGGATGAGAACAGATTTACCCAGTGCAGTATCTGTGGTAGCTGCAAAAAAAAGGACAAAGCTGTTTTCAGAATGCATCAGTTGACTGCTTGGGGGTGAGAAGTATGTCACGGGTGCAGGGCAAGCCTGGTTAGGGACTGAGAAATGGCCGTATCTGTTTTTGAGCCATCTAGGGAATTTGTGAGACCTGCTAGCCAAAATATGGTATTTTAAGGGACCCAATACTGCCTTCAGGCAACTGAAGACAAGTCTCAGTGACCTCAGAGGGAAACAAAGTCAGAGTTAGGCTGCTTTCTGGATCTGATGGTAAGTTCTTACAATGTGGCCCTTGCACCTCCATCTGCAGCACCTACAGAATGAGCAGTCTCTTCCTCTGTGGACAAGGATGCGAGCCAAAATGGCCAAGTGTGATACACGGTGCCAGTCCCAGTAAGTGCACTTGCTCTGGAAAACAGCAGTGTAAACTATACTCAGACACAAGAAATCTATGGTTACTTAACCTGGAGGGAATCACCCCCAACAAATCACAGTGGCCGCAAATCTGCCTTACCACAGTTGATCAGCTTGCAGCTGCAAGTTATAGGGATCATAAGCAGACAGATGCTGCTGCTTGAGTTGAGCCACAACTTAGAGTTGGACGTGATGCTTACGTTGCCCTTGTACAGGGTCACTGTTGGGTGGGGGTTGCTGATGAAAGCACGGCTCATGATGCAGTCATTGCCATGACTCATGCTTTGATTCTTCAGCAGGGCAATGAAACAGGAAGCATGGCCCTTTCTGGGATACCCCATCTTGAAGTCAAAACACTCTGCTGGGGACAGAATCCCTATGGGCTGCTTTGCACCACTGCACAAAAACCATGCAAACATAGAGCCAGCACCAGCAAGATGGAGAGTCTTCTGCACAAGTACAAAGCCAAAGAGCTTGGGTATGACATTTCATGACCTGGGCCTTCTTTCCCACCAGAGAAAACTATGGGAGGAGAAAGAATGAACAATACACTACTTTACTCTCAGCATCTGACCTATCTCAACATGTGAACAAATACAAACTGAAAGGTCAGAGAGGAAGGAATAGGAAATCTCCTTCTCCCATTAATCTGCTATGCAACTGTAAGCAAGCAATTAATTTTTTTACTTCTTGGTCTATAAATAAGGTGCCAGGTTGTTGCTCCATGGGGATATATCGATGCCTTCTCTCACTAGTGCCATTAAATTGCAAAGTGCTTTTGGATATTTGGCTCCCACGGCACTTTAGAAATGCATGATTAAATTACACCCAATTATAAACCAAAGCAGGTGATCCTGTAAAGGAAGGGATATTGTTCTGCTGGTGTTGCTCTGAGGCATTAATACTTTACAGAATGCTCTGGGGGAATCAAGGGTAACTGCATGTGCAATTTAAGTTCCAATGTCCACTGCAAATCTTCCATTTTCAGCCTGCATTTAAACACATTTCTTGAAGTCTTTATTATCTTTTGCCTTGGCATAAGGTCCCATCAAGCAAATTCCCTGGACCCTAAATGTAGCACTGTATGGCAAAATTCTCTTATGGGAGTGCATTCTCAGAAAACAGCTTATGTCCTCCTTATCCTTCAGAGTTTTTCTACCACCTCTCAGGTTTGTGCAAATAAACCTTGTGACTTGCCATCTGCAATGAAGAATAGGAAATCAGTTCACATCTGTTTTTGTCCTGCTGTCCTGTCTGAAGGCAGGCAGGCTATTACCAAGGGAATGTTCAAGGGAATGCACTGCAAGGCACAACCAACCTAGCTTTCCTCCATTTACTACTCTTCTATACTTGCCTACATACACAGAAGTTACTGACATTATTTCAGACTCTGTAAAATACAGGCCTAGAGTACTTCCATACAGGCATATGGCTACAGCCACATAATTGGAAGTGCTTTTTCTCAGCTGCACATGTACTTGAAATAACATACCAGTGATCTAGTTACATTGATCAAGGAAGGCTGATTGTTAAATACAAATACTCAGTTGAACACCTGATTACTCATTTTACTGTACTATTTATTCTGTTATTTTAATGTATTGCCTATTACTTTTAATGGGATTAGAAGACGTGTAGCAGTATGCAAAGAGGCTTCTGAAGAAATAAATGCATAGTCTGGTAATACATATTAATATATAGTTTGTTTTATATTACTATTGTGCTTATTACAACAGGCATAGGCTAAGCAAAAAAATTTGGCTTGGATCTCGCCATTCAGAGTAACTGCATTCTGCTTTGCCCCAGACTGGGCAGAAGGATCACTTACCATTTTGATTTGGTGAGGTGGGGCATGTTCAGGTTGGCTTCGGAGTGCTGCTAATGAGACATTCTTATTACTGATTAGGCCTGAGCAAGGAGCAACTGAACAAAGGAGAAGGCATTTAACTGACAGGATGACCTCTGAGTGTTTAACTTAACATGCTTTTAGGGACTTTTTATAACTTTTGACGCAGAAAGACTGTCACACAGTCTCCTGCATGTGACAGATTTGTTTGCTTTTCATTTAAGAAACAGATCCCACTCAGACTGGAGATATGCTACAAGACAAGTGACTTGTAAGGCCAATCTTCTGTTATGTCAAAACATGATAATATCACTCTTCCTGCACATGGATGGCTCCTACTGTCTTGGATTTTAATTTAAAAATATGCTGCTATAAAATGTATGAGCTGCTATAAAATGTGCTACACATGTATGTAGTAAAAGGAAGCTCAGTTCTGAAGAGATTGCCATCAAATGGATGGGATAGGACAGAAGGTATTCTTGTGTCTGTTCCAGGTGGGGACCTGAGGGGTAGAATAGGTTAGTGATACACCCAAGGCCACAGAGGGAGCCTGAGCTTAGTCTGCAGTCTTGTGTACAAGAGCACGCGTCTTCCTCCAGTACTGTCATGAATTTTTATGCTTACCTCTGTCTTTGGAGATGTACCACTGCTCCTGTGAATCCAGAGGGTCAGTGTCCCCAGTGTCATTGCAGGCAATGACTCAGAAGTATTTCCTCCCTGGGAGAAGGCCTGTGACGATGTACTTACTGCTGCAGACCTTCTCTGTGGCCATGAACCTTGTAGTGGTACTGACATCACATTTCAGGACACCATAGTGTCTGTCTGCTGGTCATCTTCTACATCTGAACTGATTTAGGGTGACAATGTCTGGGACTTCTTCCACCAGCTGCAGATTAGTAGGTGGTCAGGGAAAATCTAAGAATTCATGAGCACATTTAAGTATTGGTTTCTTCTGTTTGTGACCCTCCCTCTGCCCTTTTCTGGGCAAATTTTTTTCACTTCAACTCCTACCTTACAAAGTCCCTGTGTGTCTAGGAAAATACCTCTTGATTTCTTCTACCATGAGCAACCTGAGGACCAATTTGCCCTATGCGTGTAACTCCTTTCTGATGAAAAAATAAGGCTGTTAGTTTTAAAAAGCACTCTCTGAAGAGATGACAAGTACAAAATACGCTGCAAAGGTTCCTAACTCCCAGCAGATCACTGTAGTAATAGAAGTCTCTCTACGGAGCAAACCAACCTGCCTCCAACTTGGCTTTCATAGACCTGCTTGCAATGAAAAAGATGTCACCAGACTGCTGAGGAGACAGACACTGTTGTTTTAGCGCTGTTATGGAGGTTTGCCCATTCAAATAATGGCATGAAAAACAAGGCTGCATTTGGGGGTGTCTGGAGCAATAACTGCTTCACCGTTTTCCTCTGCATTGGACAGAGTCAGCAAAGCCCCAGCAGTATCTTTCTTATCCCTCAGCTATGAATGATGCTGCTCAGCTAACTGGCTCTGGGTCTGAGCTAGCTTGAAGGTGGGACTCGGGAAACACAGTGACAAGAGGTAGGAAAAGCCTTTCTGACCAAGGAGTCTTTCTCCCCTTGAGTGAAAACATAACATTTTGGATCACCTCTGTGGCACCTTTTTTTTTTTAATAAAGGGTGTGTATGTGTGGGATCCTTTGGTTTTTTCAAGAAAAAAACAAACCTTCCCAACTCTAGTATTGATGCAGAAATTGTTAGAAATTTTTGTCAGCAGAGGAATACCTCCTGTTGATACCCAGAGGTGACTGAGATGCTCAAGTTTACTCCATACCGTACCTGCAACTTGCATTTGAATGTCATAAAGGGCTTCTCCATAACTGTTCTTGAGGATAATCTGGTACAGGTCAAAAACAAATCACTTGGTGCTGTGGATAAAGACCATGAATGGTTCTTGTCCTCCCTCTTGTTGATATACCTTCTTTTTGCCACATCACTGGTAGTGGTGGGGAGCCCTGGGCAAGACAAACATGCAGCTATAATGTTCTGCTTCCTGACTTGAGTGGCAAGAGAAATGAACTACATGAACACAAAAGGGATAGCTGTGTCTACAGAAACCTCTTGTATCACAGAATCACAGAACGTTAGGGATTGGAAGGGACCTCAAAAGCTCATCCAGCCCAATCCCCCTGCCGGAGCAGGAACACCCAGATGAGGTTGCACAGGAAGGCGTCCAGGCGGGTTTTGAATGTCTGCAGAGAAGGAGACTCCACAACCTCTCTGGGCAGCCTGGTCCAGTGCTCTGGCACCCTCACTGAGAAGAAGTTTCTTCTCAAATTGAAGTGGAACCTCCTGTGTTCCAGTTTGTGTCTGTATATGATCGGCCTGATAGAAAAATGTTTCAAGGATAACTATCCTACAGATTTCTTCAAGCTGTAAAGGCAACAGCAGGCTTTGTCCCCAGCAAAATGCATAGAGCTGCATTGGCTTGGGAGATGCCACATAAACCTTACGCTACAGTTCATTAGTTTGATCATCTTGAAAGCTGAGGGAAAACAGCTGGTGTGATACAAATAAACTTGTACCATTTAGACTGAGAAATACATTCTTACACTTGGGCTGATTATGCAAGTACTACAGAGCTTCAGCTCATGCAGTCATCTAGGTTTAAAAGAAATGAATGCACAGACATTGCCCTTAGCCGCTACAGAGATGAGCTCAACAGCCACTTTAATAGAAATTGTACCTCAGAAAGAACAACGCTGGGACCTCAAGCGTTGTCTTTATAACCCTGATCAGTCCCCTAGGTCACTCAAGGTTTAATCAAGAATGATTTCACTTCAGTTAGCATGAAATGCAGTTGCATGCTCAAAAAATTCTGCTTCTCATGATGAATCAGAGAGCTTCCCCAGTGTTTTATGGTTTGCTGAACACTGTTGCTCCAGCTGCAGAGGGCTGCATTGTGCAGCTGACAAACTTGCGTGCACAGAAGTCCCTCTACTCTAACCACCACAAGGAGGCTTATAAAAGACAAGCCACAAAAATAATGAGCAGTTATGCAGGATTTCATGAATCTAAAGCACTGAATGAGTTTTTTCCAATAGTCAACTTCTTTTAAATCAAAGTGACAGCTCGTGTGATAAAGGCCAAAGGACAACTACAGCCTCCATAGCCCTGCAGCTGTATTTCACCAGATGCCCAGGAAAACTCTAATCACAGGATTTCTTCTCTGGCAGGACACGATACAGAATCTCACAGGGAAAGATGTATGAAGGCATGATGCTGTCCCAGCATAAACCACCATGTGGCTCTTCAGCCTCACAATCAGATCAAATCTATGAGGGAGACAAAAGAAAAACAGACAGAGAAATTAAAAAAATTAAGAGTGTGAGACTGCACAGAAAAGTAAAGCCACTCTTCAGTCTGTTGAGTCATGCCTGAAGAAATGAATGACTGAGACTGGAAGAAGAAACCTTCAAATTGATTCAGCACAAGACAGTTAGTGTAAGGGCTGAATGTTGCCAGCTCTTCTCCTAATAACTGTGCCTCCAGAAGAGAAACATGAATGCCTCAGCAATCAATAACGCAGTGAGGAGCCTGCTGGCACCTAACTGTTCATCCCATGCAAACTGAGTGCCTGAAAGAACTATAACCCTGCCTCAGTACCATTGTATTTGCAACAAATGGGCATTTCAAATATGAGAGTTTATTTGCTGTAGTACCTACCCTCCTAACCCATACTCAGATCACAGTATCGATGGCAGGAATCAGAGAATCTTCCAACAGTGACCTCAGTAATCACATGTGAGATGTGATGTGAGAGGTCAGATGGTGGAAGAAACAACTGCCATTATACCCGACATACTCATTCAGGGGACAGCTCAGCAAGAAAGATGGCAGCATGATTTTAATTTGGCTCAAGGGATGCACAGCTTGTGCTGTTCTTCACCTCCTCTCGGCACTTCTGAAAACTTAGCAAAAAAGAAGCAGAGCTGTGATGTTAAATGTTCTGGACAGATACTGCAGGTCTTATCTGAAGGTGTAGAACTGCTAGAATTCCTTCCTGTAACTCCACTGCTTCTCCCATACCAGCTTCATTCACAGCTCAGGTTCAGAAGTAGTATTTGTCTCTCCTGCAAGCTTCTCACAGTGTAAGTGGTACTGAGATAAGGATCTTGGTGCATTTTGTCCATTTCTTGGTGTCCTCAGCTCACATCTCTAGTATATATCCTGATAGCACATTTCCCTAGTCTGGCTTCTGCCAGGCTAAGTAAATGCTGGAGTTGGAAAAACTGACCACCTTCAGCAGTCCTGGAGGCTCTGTGGCAGCAGGAGAGCTGTGACACACGACTGGACCTGCAGGCCTGTGCTTGCATACGTGAATACAGGGCTGTTTCTGTTTCAAGATGCTGAACCTGCAAGGCTTCAGGGTAAAAGGTGCTTTAACAAACGCAGAACAAATTCTGTCCAGCAAAATAATGCAGTTCATAACATGGCACATACATGTAGGTGCTGTTCCAAGGTTGGCCACTTAAGAAAAATCCTCACAACATGTGACCATCTGAATTCAGCTTGGAAATGGCACCTTCTATGACCACTGACTACCACTCATTCTCCACACGTGTCTGGGAGAGGTGTTTATGTGTTAAAGGTTTGCTTCTGTCTCTTCCTGACTGGTGAGCTCTGCAGTACATTTCCTGTAAACCTGCCTTGTATGGCTTTGAGTGCCTTCTGTCTCTTCTTGTTTAATAAATCCCTCTTCCAGTCCTGCGTAAAGTGGTCAGGTGCTATCTGCTCTGCCTGGATTACTGACTTTGCTTACTGGCTTGCAAGATCCTGTTAATGTTCTTCAGGTTTATTTGCCAAAGATTACAGTACCTCTAATTAATAGTAATTTTTGAAAACAGATCTTGCTTTTTTTGCTCTTCAGTCCACCTTGTAGCAGCCCAGTTAGATCTCCATAATACATAAGAAAAGCAAAATATGGAATATAAAAAATATGGTTTTAATCAAATGAAAAGGGAGTTGTGTATCCAAAACCATGTTCTGCTCTGAAAGTCTCAGCTGAAATGCAGCAACCCACCCACTGCCCCAGACCAAAGAAGTCAACCAGTGCAGCATGCCATGACAAGCTCCATGCTAATGGCTTTTATTCAGAACACTCACTGAGCACACAGGGTCATAAGGAATATAGTGCATATGGACAGCACATATTCTCCTAGGCCTAATGTGAAATAATGCAAGTCTTCAAATAGGAGAAGCGTCATAGCTTCAGGCTTTAAATTGTTTTTGTGTTGACATCTGATGTAAAGGAACCTGAATGCTTTCCCATCTGAGTAACAATTTAACCTCAAGGCTCTCATCTACTACAGAGTATTCTCTCATTTTTTAGCTATACTGGCTTACACACTTGGCCAGGGTATTTTTTTCCTAAATTATGTGCAGCTACTGAGGTTGGCTCCTATGCCTATTACAAGATTCCGTCAATAGTTTAACTTACTGATGGCTTCTGACAGCCTTTTGTTTTTAAAATGCTTTAGTTATATGGTCATATAGAGTAAGAATTCTCTGTAACTGGCACAAAATAAAATCTACCCATTTCAGCCTTTCTGAGGCTACTGTAATCCCTGGAATTTGTCTGATTATGATCAGTCCAGAATTAGGCACAGATTCTTTACTGCTAAAAATCCAGTCTTAAAATAAAAGAATGTAAGCAACTTTCATGAATTCCACAAGCGTTTTATCTTCTTTTAAAAGGGTGGATGGAGGACTGATGAAAGGAGCATAGCACCATGTATGATAAATTACTTTCTTTGTAATACTTTGGGGTCTTTGGCAACCCATACATGAACATTAAGCATAAAAAATATCTACACCTCAGAGCACCTTTATCACGCTGATCTCTGTTGTTTCCATATACTCAATTCCCCTCAGGTGGGAATCTCTTGCTGTGTCCTTATCTTAATAGTTACGCATTTTAAATGAATAATATCATACTTTCAGGCACTTATGATATAATTATTTTTATAGCCAACAGTATGAAGGCCTGCCTTAATCTTTAGTTAAGCTGTAAACATTGAGCCAGGCTGCAATTTGCTACATTCCCTCAGGCTCCAGTCATAAATGCATAGATCTGATAATCACATACATGTTTAGGAAAACCAGACATTAAACAGTGAAAGAAACATACTGATGGGATCCTTTGCAGTGAAAGGTTGAGGGTATGCTTAGAAGTCCAGGGCCTGCCCAGTTTACACCTATCACATGGAACTTTTTCTATATCCTCCAGAAAACCATCCACTTTGAATGTGGTACCTAGAGACACACATTTTGCAATTACACAACTCTCTAATGACCCATAAAAGTGTTCCCAAGTGGTTACATTTTTTTTAAACTGCTTTTAGATTGAGGAAAAACCAAGAAGACATTTCAGCACACAGACTGCTGCAGAACAATATAAATTTCAGGGGTTCAGGAAGCCCCTTAACTAGGTCTAACCTTCACTTCTCCAGTGGTCTGATCCATTTTCATATCCCTGCCCCTAAGGAGATGGAATTTAGATGCATATAGTAAGAGGGAAAAATACATACTTTGCTTTCCTCTAGATTATGGTCTGTAGCCTGGTATAATCACACATGCTGTGCAAAAATATCTTCATGTCTTGCTCCATTGACTTCAGTGGGATTTCCCATGATGTAATTAACTCAATAGAGTGGCCAAGCCTTTCACAATCTAGCCTCTAAGCAAGGCTAAACCTCCATTCATTTTTGAAAAAAAAACACCTCAGTAATTGAATAATTTGCCTTAAAAAATGTTTCCATTATTTACTCTGAGTAATATTGATGCTTTAAGGAGGAAATTTTTTGATAGTGTGATTGATTGTAAGTTAATACGAAAGTCCAACATTTTGAATGAGACAGAGGAAAGAATCCAAGAAAGAACCAAAATATTAACAGAAAAGGAAAAGCAAAAGTCCCGTTAGTCAGATGCTGCTGCTGATAGGAACACTCCCATGTGTTATACAAGCTGTGCTAAGCATAGATCATATGGTTGCTAATTGATGGATACAACAAAATCAGTCACTTGCTCAATTCAGTTTTGGTCTAAGTCAGGGAAAAGCACTCAGATCTAGGTAGCAGAAATGTAGAATATAGATGCTTGAAAATAGGCACCCAGATCCATAGGTGTGCCTTTCAGATGTGCTGAGAATTCTGCCCTCTCATCATTGCTTGTGGATATCAAGCCATTTCTATTTGAGGGCTGAAAATCTCACTTGAACAGCATATGTCAAAATGTGTATCTTGTTAGATGCCATGATGACATTTTCCTTGATTAATCAATACTCAGCTTTGCATTCAAAGCTTATCTAACTTTCATTCTGCCTACATAAAACAGATATTAATCTTGGTTTGACCTTGGACTGGCTCCTTGGTGATTGAAACACAAAGATTGCTGCCTTGCTTCCCTTTTGCTGTGATGTAACCTTGCACTGGAGAGCCTCCATCCTGGGCTGGGAAGTTCTCACAGAATCACAGAATATCAGGAGTTGGAAGGGACCTCGAAAGCTCATCCAGTCCAACCCCCCTGCCAGAGCAGGATCACCAGACCAGGTCACACAGGAACACATCCAGGCGGGTTTTGAATGTCTGCAGAGAAGGAGACTCCACAACCTCTCTGGGCAGCCTGTTCAGTGCTCTGGCACCCTCACAGTGAAAAAGTTTTTCCTCATGTTCAGATTGAACCTCCTATGCTCCAGCTTGCTCCCTTTGCCCCTTGTCCTGTCATTGGACATCACAGAGCAGAGCCTGGCTCCTTCCTCCTGACACTCGCCCTTTACAAATTTATAAATATGAATGAGGTCACCCCTCAGTCTCCTCTGCTCCAAGCTAAAGAGACCCAGCTCCCTCAGCTGCTCCTCATAAGGGAGATGCTCCACTCCCTCCATCATCTTTGTGGCTCTGCACTGGACTCTTTCAAGCAATTCCTGTCCTTCTTGAACTGAGGGACCAGAACTGAACACAATATTGCAGATGCGGTCTCACCAGGGCAGAGTAGAGGCAGAGGAGAAAAGTTCTAGGTGATGGTGACATCTTTCCTGACGTCTACAACTTGAGGCTGAGGCACCTGTCTCAGAGGCTCTACAGAGAAGAAAATCAAATTAGCACAGTATAATCAGAATTCATTGACTTCAAATTGTGTGCATGTGTTATACGTGTGTGTATAAATATATACACATATATGTACAGTAAGAAGTTAAGGAGGGTAACTTGCATCTTAAGGTTTATTCAAGGCCACAACCTTTTTCCAAAGACTCTTTCTTTGCCATATACTTCCCTTTGTCATTTCAAGTCTTGAAACATTTCCATTCTCACACTTTATTCTGCGGTGCATTACAAAGTGACTCAGAAATGCCTTCCCTAATTCATAGAAAGTTCGGACAAAAATTAAAAATTTTAGGTGAGAACTGAAACTTACTTCAACTTGGTAATTTTATTTCTGAAATGTTTCAATAGGCCAGACTTGCCATTTGCACTGTATCTTCTGTGATACACCGGTCTTGGGAAAAGGGGACGGCAAATCCCCTTTCACTGGGGATCCCAGCCTGTAAAGGAAAAAAGAGAACAAGAGGTACCTGAACTACAACTCCCAAAAGACAGCTCAGTAGTGTTTTCTAACCAAGTTAGTTTTTGGCTGCCATATTTTCAGGTTTTTTTGGCTGCAAAACAAAATGTTTTTAAGCATTGCCTTTTAAATTATCTTCCTTCTTCCCCCACAGTATTTTCCAGAAAAAGCCACTTTTCATTTCTGCCGTATCCCCCTAAGCTTAGGTAACTGACACTAGAACAGTGTGTCAGCCAGTCCTCTCTTGCGGCCAGTCCATGGCGAGGGGTTTCTGAGTCTACAGACAGTTGCAGTGAAAGGACCTGGGTATTTGTTTGATCCTGGCTATCAGCCTAAGCACGAAGCAGCTTCTAAGCTCTGTCCCTGGAGTGTGTCCCCTGAAGCACAGGTGACACTGTTCTTCTGGAGACTGGCAAGGAAGAAGAGGACAAAAACGATGGGAAGCGGGACTGTGAAACCACATTAAAAACAGCTGGCTAATAGGTTCTCCAGCAAAAATTTCTTCTGTTTTCAGAGGCTTAATGAGGCCTTCAGAGTTGACAGCATGTATTCTGAAATAGCTTCTCTTCCTCCACCTTCTCTGTAGTAAATGCAGTGTAGTTGCTTTTCGCCACCCCTACTTTGATCCACAATTTTTTCTCCAGCCATCCTCCTCTTGATGAAGTGAGTCACCTGCTTTCCTCTACTGCCTTGGGTGCTTTCCATCTCATTTTACATCTTCTCTATGTGTTGCAGGAACTCTGCTTTCCTCTGTGGTGTTTTAGTTTGTTTGCAGTGCGAGCAGCTGATGTAGAGAGCTATTATAAAGAGAGTCATAGCCTGTCATGGTGTAAATCAGTACAGATTACAGCAAAACTAACCTGACTTGAAGCACTTGATTTGATAACTTGGAGTCTGCCCCACTGCAAGATTTTAAAAAAGAAAGTCTGAATTACAGTGCATGTAAACCAAGAAATCTACCAGTGATTATCCGGATATAAAATGACTAATTTAGGACCTACTAACAATGTTGAGGTAAATATTGTCAGAAGCCGAGACACAGTCATTTTTCAGATTCAGCATAATGGCTCCACTGTCTTCTCTCACACATGTTTTATTATGACTAACGAAGTCACTGGCTTTCTCTGTCACCACTTTCTCTTCCTCTGTCACCCCAATATAATCTTTGAACCATGTGACTTTGGGCATTGGCTTTGCCTTGAAAGGCACCTTGAAGCTTGCTGTATGCTTAGTCTTCACAGTAATGCTGTGTGCAGCAAAAAGCTCGAGGACAGATTCTTCAATTACAAGAGAATCTGGAAACAACAGAAGATATAGGAAAGCTGCAGCTGCAGATACGGTTTGACATTTTTCCTTTTTCTGCGAGTTCCCAGAAAAGGTGGCCCAAAGCTGGGCTTTTCATACACTCCTTCATGTTTTTAATATAAAAATCCTGTGTTTTGTGAAAGTCTACAGGGACAGTCAAAATTTTCAGTGTGTTTTGATTCAGCTAATTTAGTTCAGTTTCTTGTACAGGGAGCTGGCTGACCTCCTTTAGTTGTCCAGCTCAGCAGAAAAAGAGGGACCTCTGGGAAACAGGAAGCCCCAAAGCTCCTCGCTTCCCAAGGGCCTGGAGATTTGATTCCAGGCAGTTTCTAAGTTTTGCAAGGCACAAGAAGCCACTCTTTGTGCTGTTCTTCCCTAAGGCCACACTGGGATATTTATGATTATAATAAAGATAGCGGAATCAAAGTTAGGTACTGCTTGTAAACAAAACACTCCATTTGTTACAGAGTAATATCAGAAAATGATAAAGATGTTCTGCACACCATAAAGAAAAACAACCAGTTTGCTAAACATAGTTGGTGTTTTTCTTTTTATTTTTGTCATACAACGTCTGTGTTTACAAATTACAATCTTCTGCTGAAAGTCATCAAAAGGCATTCAAAATGCTTTTGAATGCGGGAAAATCAACCCTCCTTATACCAGAGCTTTGCTGTGGATGGGTTTTTACTGCAACACAGGTATGATAAATATTCAGTGCTGCAGCCACAGCATCCTCACTGCTGCGTTTGTCCCGCTGCCTGTGCAGCGGTGGCTCCCAGAAAGGCTCCCGGCCATGCTGCAGCGCAGGCTGCGAGGCCATCTGGCGCCATCTGCCTGCCAAGAGCTGAGCAATACACATATTTACATGGTGCTATATAGATAATTTCAGAAAAGGTGTTTTTCTTGTTGCTCATGACAACAATGTTTGAAGTAAAGGCTCAGACAAACATTCTTCATCACTGATTTATAAACACAGAAATCTATGCTTAGTCACTTAGAATCAACCAGTACGACTGTTCAATTTTGTCCCTTCGGGGAACAAAGATGCAGGAAGAAGAGGTTTAGCTCATGCACCTAGATAAGCCTGTAAAATGGTACAGGCCCAGGTAAGGAGACCTGGTGAAGCACTGATTCTACAAGTGTTTGTGTACGCCTGGTAAAGAGCAGTAAGGAGATGGGGTGGCAGCCTCCAATGGCAACTGTTGCTCCACTCTGCCCCTCGGCTCTGAACGGTCACCTCCCTTCGTGCTCCTCTCCCATTCCGTCAATGATGAGTTTGTGGATGGCTCCCTGCTTCACTCTCCAGAGCCTCTTCCTGTCCATTATCTGATATGAAGAAGACTGAGGCAGGAAACCACACACACTGCAACAAACAATCACCAACCCTGTCCCTGAATTTTCTGATCAGTTTTCTGCTCTGAGATGACAAAGTTGTCAGGATTCCTAGCTCCTACTCTGGTTAAATGGTCTGTGACCTACGGACAAAACAAATTTAATGTTACACGAACAGAGTTATCTGCACATCTGCCTAGATAAGCCACATGGCATGCAACAAAGGGTGTGCATTAGCATGCAAAGGATACATTTACTGATTACTCTGAAAATGAGAGTCTGGGAGAAAGAGAAGGGTGGGTGCTGAGAAGCCAACCCTGTGGGAAAGAATGTTGAGTCCACAGGCTCTGAAAATGGGTTAGGAAATGTGAAAGCATCTTTACAGGAGACTGGGAAGGAAGATTTTGAAAAAGTCAAGATCCAAAGCCAAAATTCATAAGACTGGGGCTGCAGTAGCCTAGGAAATATTAGTTCTGTTCTTGTCTGATCTGTTTGTCCTCAGTCACAAGTCCCTTATTAGCACCAGGCAAAGTCCCACGGTAGCTATCTGGAGAAAGCTTCCCACTGGGGTTGTGCAGCCTTTCATTATACTGACAATGCCATGGGTATTTTACCTGTTTTCCACCCTTGAGCTATATTCCTTCCACCTTCGCATCATCAGGACAACACAGAGCTCGTCAGGATCCCCTGTTAGAGCAGAAACTTCACACACATACTCTTTATGGTTGCAAATGTCTCTGGAAGAAATGTCAATGGAAATATGTGAACATAAAAACTGTGCAGAATGATTGTCAGCCGAACACAACAAACACCAGAGGAGGTATTTAATGGCAGGGAGATCCTCTAACAAAATGGACAGGCCCTCAGGATGGAAGTGGTTTAGTGAATTGGACATCCTGGGAAGAAAGGGGGATGGGGAAAGGCTGTTCCTAAGTAGCTTTTGCCCTTCTTTATGTGTGTTCACTGGAGCTAACACAGCTAAAGGAAACCCAAAAGCTGAAGCAGAAAACAGTCTCTTAGCACTGCTCCAGACCCTTAGCTGGTCCAGAGGAACTGTCAAACCAGCCGAACACTTCTTCTAATGTCTACATCGTATCTGTATCTGAACCTGAACTCTGCAGGGGGAAAGATGAATCTCTAACTATGGCACCAGACCGCAATTCCAGCGTGCACAGACGTCAGAGGCAGCTCAGCCACAGCTTTCCAGACTACCTGTGCCATAGAAGTGGTTTCTGTCCCAGAGGAGTGGTCAGAGATGGCCCTTGCTCCACACTGTCCCTTCAGGCCACCCTGGCCATGGCCCACAGGGGGCACTCACATACCAGACCTAGTACCCATCCTCCAGGAGCCCGGGCTTCCTTGCCCACCACCAGCCACATTCAGCCCTGGCCACAGACTCCAGGCCAGGCTGCGCACATTTGGAAAGCCCAGGGCTAGGGATGCCACTGGGAAACCGTTCCCTTCTGGCCTGTTTTGGGAAATACATGACCAAAATGCAACTAATAGAGTGACCTCCAAGTCCATACAAGAGGGCAGGGTTTGCAGGACATCGTTGGACACAGGACTATTAGGAAGAGACCAGCTTCACAGAGACATTTGTAAGGGATAGGCACTAGGGCAGATCAATTTTCCATGACAGAAAATCTGCCTGGCCTCACAGCTGAGCTTCAGGCCCCTGAAGTTTCCTTCACAGCATCCTACCAATCAAGTATTTAGTTGTTCCTGAACCTGTGAAGTATACGTTAATATATTTTTATCCTCTTTCCATGCAGTTCATTTTAAAATGGCTTCAAAATTCAGCACTTCTCATGGAAGGTACCTGGGCATAGTTCAAAGCTGGTCCACGTCTAACAGAAGTAATCTCAAATACTAATAGACACTAAAATCCACACCCTAACTCTTCTCCAGTCTATGCTCAGAGCATGAAGCTAAGCTTTCCAAACTTTTTTCCTTACTCTTAAGAGCCTTATGTCTTTCTATAAAGATCATAGACTAAGTTTACACCATCAACAATGCTACTGCAAAATGAATTCACAAAACAAATGTGATACTAAATATTTAACAGCCCCATATTGTGCTGCTGGTCCTCAGCAGATTGCAGACAAATGTCTAACAGGTTGCTTTAAAGAATCAGTGTAACAGTTCATTAGGACAACCCTGATTAGAAACCAAATGAAGGCACACTTTACTAGGCTGGTTTAGGTGACACATGCAAGGACCTAAATGGAAGATTTCCTGCTTTTTGCTTCTATTGCTTTATACAGCAAAGTCCTTAATTATTATCTTCATGCTACCAAAAGGGGGCACAGACTAATGGCTTATTCCATGTTAAACAATAAATAGACTGCAGAACAGTGTTATTTCACATCAGATTCCTAGCTGTTGTAGCAAAGCAGCACTGCTTCTCTGCAGAGTTCACTAAAGAACAGTGACAAGACTACTGTTCCTCATCCTCTTCCTCTCTTGAGCCATTCATGCTTACCTTCCACATTTACATTGGCACTGCTGTACTGCTCACTAGGGTCACTGTCTTGTGTAGTGATCACTGTGCAAACTCTTCAGTCACTCAGCTCAGCAGCATTAATGGTAAACTTGCTCTCTTCCCTTCATGCTTCATAGTGTACTTAGGAGACGTCTCAATCACTTGTCTGTTCTTCATCCCCTTGAGGTTGACATTTTCAGAAGTCAGCACCCACTCCAGCCAGGCTCTTCCTTTATTTTTCACTTGAGTGTTCTTGAGACTGCTGACAAACTGAATTGGAACCCCTGGAAAAGAGGAAGAAGTTGGCAAGAAAAAATGGCACATACCAGCAAGCACCTTACAAATCAAAACAGGTGGCTTTGCCATTGCAGGATATAACACGGGGTCCTGTGCAGGAGAGATTCCAGGCTTGGGACTTCCAGTGTGAAAATGTGGTCTTGATGCTCCTCTGCTTGCCTGTACACAGACTGGCTTTATGAGACTGTGGCTTCCAGTTTTCTCAGCCCAAGCTCTGGGGCTTTGTGTTTTAGGTTTACGGATTTTGTAGCTCAAACCCTGCTCTTTCGTGTTTGATCAACCTACTGCCCAAAAATGTTTACCTTGCAATACTTAGGATCAATGAAGAGTCGAGTGTTCTGCACTAGACCTCCAGTCTCAACATCAAGTTCTTTGAAGTCACTGCACTGAACACCCTTAATTGTCACAGTGTGGGCCAAGCCATCATCAGATGTGATGATTTCACACTTATCATCCCACTTCAACTCTTTCCATTGAACTTGTAGGTAAAGTTTTACACTTTCTTTGGCAGGTGGATTTCAAACACCACTATCTGTCTTTCAGTCACTTTCAGTGGTTTCAGTTCTGTCAGGAGTGTTAGGAACTCACCTGTTAAAATACAAAAAAGACAAATATTCATCGTTATGCTTGGTTCCTGATCTCAGATTTCCTACACCCAATAGCAAGACTTCAGTGAAATATTTTTGATTTCTTTCTTGAGTGGTAGCAGAAGGATCAATTAATTCCTTCAACTTACGTGGAAATAAAGCTAACTAGATGTTCAATAAAAGTTACACATAATGATATAAAACTGAATACTAACGGTTATGCTGCTTTTCTGTTCAGTTCTTCTGTCTTAGCTCGGCTTTTTTTCTTTCTCTCCTTTACTGTAGGCCATTATAAAGTAAGTGGCTTCAGGCAACTGCAGATGACATCTGCAAGCATACCTGGAACCATTTGGCAAGCTGAAGGAATACTGATATCTTCCTGCATTATCTGTCAAGAGCACTGTAGTGCCTGGCTAAGGATCACTATTTGGCTTAAGTAAGGTGATCTACCACTCTTCTGAATAGCCTATGCCCAATCCCTGCTAGGCACTTTATTTAAAGGCTATGTATTATTCTTAAAAATGGTATTTACAGCAAAGCTTATCTTAATAGAT
The DNA here is from genome assembly GCF_000695765.1 of Mesitornis unicolor. Taxonomy (NCBI): domain Eukaryota; kingdom Metazoa; phylum Chordata; class Aves; order Mesitornithiformes; family Mesitornithidae; genus Mesitornis; species Mesitornis unicolor. The sequence continues at coordinate 97,795 of NW_010203715.1, read as the reverse complement.
GGTCCTACAGCAATAAAAGGTAAGGAGGTGGGCAGCATCACTTTTGTTTAGCATTGATTTAAGGCAAGTTTGCTGTATATAATGTGATTGGTTTTCTTTCAAACAGCAGGTACACATTTGGCTGGTCATAGGGAGCATATGCAGATGAAAAAAGATAGCTCTTATTATGCCCAGGTCCATCCACTCACTTCCAATTCCTGCAACACTGTTTGAGGAAAGGTCACTTCCACTAAAAGGACAGTGCCAAGGTGCATTTTATAATTTCCATCTTTTCCACTAAAACTGGTCCAGATTCAGCAGTGACTCACACCCCTGCCACACTGACGTCAGTGGAGAAGTTGGCTTATTATGTGTAATAACTATGCTTCAAACTGAAATCTGCTATCACATGAAAGGTGTTTTCACTTGGGCACCCTGGTAATCGTGGGTTGGTTTATGACTTGTACAATGTTAAATTTCTGTTTGAGCCTAAAAAAAACAGTGAATCATGAACGTTGCAGAGATATATGAGAAAAGAAAGGTCACAGTTTGGCCCACCAATTTTGACCCTCAAATGTTTGTCTGCAGGTGTTGACATTGTACACAGAACCTCATGTATCTGAGAACAAAGACTACCTATCAATCTCAGCAGAACAGAGTTTCTTGTCCGCCACAAGAGGATTGTAGGTGCCTAGGTCTTTCTCATTCGTGTTGGGAATGCACAGCATAGATTTCATACCCTTATGATTCACATAGTTTTTCTCAGGCAATACAGGGAACGCAAAGGCTCTTCCCCATAATAAGCACAATGCTTGCACCTTTGGAAACCCGTTCTTTTTGTGCAGTGGACCCAGAGGGCAAGAGACACAGTGCTCAGTTTAGAGTCAGCATGGGGTAGCTTCTCTTATCCTGCTTCACCCCACTCTACTTGCAGCAAATCTGCCCTGTAAAGATTCTCCATTTTGTCTAACTTCAAAATTAATCCAAGCTTAGTTGTTAGTCTAGTCACTAGTCACGCCAGACCTCTAAAGCTTACCTTCAGTCATGACCAAGGATACCATGCAGGTGGTGTCAGGACATTACACACTTGTAGTTATCTGTATCAACTCAGAAGCGGCATTCAGACTGGAAAGAAAAAAAACAAAACATAAAGAAAACAATAAGCAAAAGCTCCACAAAGGTTGGGGCAGTGTACTAGGTAAAGAACTATTTCACCAGGAATTGCTACTCACCCTTGGGTGTTATGAGTAGACATGGTTTTTCCACAAATTCAGGAATACTTTCTCCAGCAAGGATTGAAAAGGAGCATATCACCACACTAAAATATTCCAATATGGCAGAAGACTTCCTAGAAACAACTTCTTTGGTTGGGATAAAAATAGGTTAATCAAGCAGAACAGAGAGGTACTGTCTGAAAGATTTATTTAGTGGGAGTGGGAAAGGGTGGATACAACATGTCCTGAAACACACAGTTGCTCAGAGAATTGCCTCAGTCAGTTAAAACTCTTGATAGAGGAATGTTTGTGCAGCAGGAAGAATGCTAACTGTCCACAGGAGACTGCTGATCAATTCCTTGCTTCTTTCCAGGATTTCCATGCAATTCTGGGCAAGTAATTTGCTCTCTCTGTACCTGTCTTGTTATCTATGGAACGGGAAAATTGGGCTGCCTTGCTGCCCAGGGCTGCTGCAAAGGTGATGTCATTCATTGATGCTAGATGTCATTCAAGAAAGGTGTCAAAACTGGACGTATCAAAAGGCCCATCAGGACTTACTCTGTTCTGCATAAACGGCACTAAGCTCCTGAGCACTGCTCATGCCGTGTGGCTAGACAAATGCCCATAGTTTAAGACAAATCCTCCACTCTTACATCATTCAGTACAAGTTTTACACAGAAAGGCAACACCTTCTTTTGGTCCCATTCACGCTCCAGTTATCAAAAAAGTTTTAGGCACAGTTTTAGGTGCCCAGGACAGAAATGCTACTTACCTTCAACACTTTCGGTGGTTTGAGACACATGTTCTGTTTGAGAATGGAAGACTTCAACGAAGCAACATGTCCCAATCTTAGTTGCACATGCACAACCTCTGCTGCTGTGGTGGCTTTGTCCCTGGCAGGGTTCTTGGGGCTGCAAACACTGGCAGGGAGCATTAATAAACACACTTGCCTGATGTGTATAATGATAAGTGTATATGTGTATATGATGTGATATAATATCCCAGAAGGCCATTTTAATCACTTTATGAATCCACACACATACATATGTATGGGCAAAATTTTAAACTCTTCATTTCAGGAGGCTCCAAAGAGCTGCATTTTTCTATCAGAATTAACTCATTTAGTTTGTTTTTATAAGAACCAGTTCTTCAGTTCAGGTAAAACTGTGTATTCTTCTTCCAGTCAGACCAGCAAGGAGCTGGCCATGCACACTCATTTCTAACAGCTCCATGCAAATGCCTCATTGGAACTGAGATATTTTTCTGTGGTTAATAGCAAAAGGTCTCCATTTTACACCAGGAAAATCAACTGAAGCTCAACTACCAGCTTAGATTATTCAAACTTATTCATTTAGACTATTTCATTGCACTTCTCGTTAATGAAGGACCTCCTTGGCTCTCCTAAGTGTATCACATAGAGTGGAAGACGTGAATGCTACAAGGGCCTGTTCACACCCTGTTCTCAGTGGATGTGAGTGGGAACTATGTCCTCACTGCAGAGCCAAGACAGAACCAGTAAGAAGGTTGCTTTAAGCCAAGATAATCAAAGCAAGACAAAATGTTTCTAATCAAAGGCAATGACTGATGCAGGGGCAATATGGGTACTCTTGCAGTAGCAGGTAGACCATATGCTGGCCTTTGAGAAGAAAAAAAATACTCACTTTCCCCTCAGAAGTATGCAAACCCCACCACACAGATGGATCCCCCTTTTGTCAGCTTGGTGTCTATCACCAATGCCAAAAGTGTTCTGATTTGGGCATCCTCCCAGGGAGACGCCTTTCCTTATCAGAATATCTATACCCTGGTCTCCTTGCTGAGCTGGCCTTTGTCTCCAGTCTGAGATGTTCTCAGACTCCTTAAGCACAGAAGACAAGCCTTGCTGAGCTGGCCTTTGTCTCCAGTCTGACTGTACAAGAGACAAACGTTCTCTAACTCCTTAAGCACAGAAGACAAATGAAAAGTCTCTATCCTAGACTATTTATCTACACATACCCTCTAAAATTACACAGGGATATCAGGCATCTCTAGGCCCTGTCATTCTTCTGCACAGAAATTTTCTCACAAGAGAGATAATTTCAAA
>NW_010203715.1:74360-94492 GCF_000695765.1 Mesitornis unicolor | reverse complement strand
GTGTGCTCTTGCTTTTGTCAGGACTGTCCAAAGGTTCCCCATACTCCTAACTGTCCTCTCTCACTGTCCTGTTCTCACCTTTTCATTCTTGCCTACCAATGGTCATTGCTGTTGGTGACAGCAATTATTTGAGTTGGTTAGGAAGAGATGAGACATCTTAGTCTATAATCCCAAACACCCTGGAAAGGAGAATATTTGGCCCTAAATCATTATGTGGCAAATCCATTCCTGGAGCATCAAGTTTCTGAACGTGAAAACGGCGCAGGTTAAGATCCAGTAGCTTGTGCCAACTAAGGAGCAAAAATGGTTGGTGAGAAAGAGATTTTTTTCTAATCTGCTGAGCTATTACCTTTTCTTATCCTTCAATCTGGAGATCAAGCACTGTTGGAAAATTTCCCTTAATAGTAAGGAATAAGCTTTTGGAAGCCTTATCAAATTATAAGATTTTCTGTTTTTTGATGAGACTGGAACCAACTTTCAGAGCCCAAAAGACTCCACTTGAAGGATGTAACATTGTCTGTTACTGCCCATCACCATGACTCAACTTGCCCATACCTCGACCGTGGGCAGGAAAGAAAACAAAATGATAATGCAAACAAGCCTCTGTGCTTAGGAACAGATACACAACAAATCAACCCACGGGTACTCTGCAGAGAGAATAACTTCACCCATCATATATAGCGTGGCTATCACACTGTATTTACTATGGCTGCTATTAACAGAATCAGCGCACATTTACATGGCAAACGAGATCTCAAGAAAAGACTTGTCAGTACCACTGAAGTACATAGAACAAAGTCTTGGTGTAAGTGAATGGTAATTTTAGTTTCAGCTACAGAGTTGGACAAGTTTGTCTAATTCTTCTGTAGGTAACTGAGTCTTTTCTGCATCATACTTTTTGCAGCTCTTTTACTCCTGGTTTTAAGTGTCTCATGAAGTTATACTTCAGAGTGGTACTTCACAAGGTTCCCTGAGGAGAGGTGAGGAGAGGAGACAAGGGGAGAGGAAGATACGAGACTAAAGCTATTGATCCCACACAGCCAATTTCCACCCTGCTTGCCCACAGCCACAGAATACAAAGTATTAGGACATTCTTCACAATTTTGTGTATTTTACCTTTTTTTTCCAGGTGCTAAGGTCCTCATCATTCCTACTAAGACAGGAGCTTTCAAAACCATTACTGACCCTTCTGTGTACCTCAGTTCACATGAAATCCTGTAGATTGTTACATTCCTAAGAAGATGCCTGGGTCCCTTTCCAATGGACAAACATGGCTTTGAGTAGTTCAAAATTTAAATACATACTGGCCTCTTGTGGGCTATGCTGTTACATTCTTTACCTTGGCTTCAGCCATTTCTCACTCTTGGAATAACTGGATGATAGAACTTTACAGGAGTAAAGCTTCTGTAGGCCAAAAGGATATATTTTTTATGTAAAAATAAACACTAGCTCCCCAATTCCAAGTTTCGTTACGATTGATTGCTATACCATTTCATAACTTTGATCAACGGCAGACTATTAAACAATTTACCTACCTTGCTTTTCATGTTAAAAGCAAAATATGTGCATCAAGGTTTCCAACAGTTAAACACTCAACAAATCCTGATTTGGTGTTTAAGTCAGTCCCTGGTGCTCTTTTTACATCTCAGTGAAATGGCCAGGCTTTGGCTTCGTTATTTTAAAGTTATACAGGCAGCAGGTTCCACCATTTCCGAGTCAGTTACTCAAACAGGGACTAGGCTCTTTGCAAAAGATGTTCACAATGTTTGATTATAGAGAGCATTCTTTAATCAGTTCTCTTCCACTCCTTACTAAGTCTGAGATTCTGTCACCCTTCTTCATATGGAGAAGGACTTCATTCCCAACAAGTAAGGTACTTCTCAAGAGGAGAATGAATTAGAGATCACAACCTGTGTATTTAGGTGTTTTACTTTACTTGTGTTAACAGCAGCAGTGCTGAAACAGTGCAGTACAAGAGGCTGGTTTTCGTGTATATGGGTCTACCCATTCTGAAGAACACAAACTTCTTCTTGCTTCTATCTTGCTTGCAATGAAGGCTGAACTCGTGGCAATAAACTGCTGCTCTTAACTGATGGCATTTGATTTCTGTTTGGAACAGACTGCCGTTATCTATTCCATATTCATGTTAAATTTAAATGTTAAGAGAATCTAGTGCAGCAGGCACCTGGCTTATGCTTTGCAAAACACAGTAACACAAAAAAAACAAAGAATGTTAAAAAATAGCCAGCTTCCAAAGGCTGACAGGAATAATTCCATGGGTAAACTCCAGAAAAAGCAATGGCAAAACCCCCAGGAAATATACCACCTTTCCTGTTTATTTTAGATGATTTCTGCTAGTCCAGAAAAGGAGGAGGAAGGTAAAGAATTTAACAAAAATCAAGAAAAAAACGTGCAGAGGTTGAAACATTGTCAGCTTTTCCAGTGAGCAAAAAAAATTGTATACAGACAGCAAAAATAAACACATGCTGTGGTTCACAGACGAAAGAGGGATTCCAGCACAACAGGAGGCTCTGTGCTCCCTTCTCTAGAAGTTACTGTTACTGTTAACATAGATGCATTTATCAAACCAGAAGTATGTGGAAATTGGATCAGTCATGCTGTAAAGTGGATAAGGTATTATTTATTACTTGTCTAATAAATCTATCAAGGAATCAACCTTCACTTACCTCTTTAATAGTCTAATTCAGAAACAATAGCCCAACTTAGATACAGAGAAACCTGGTATCTGGGCTGGAAGTCACATTTTCCTCAACAAAACCAATACACTGCGGATCCAATCCAATTCCTCCCGCCTATCCAAACTGACTCAAAAACCAGGCAGTCCCTTTCCATGGTCATTTCACAGTGCTCATGAATCTTCCCCCATGCTTCTGTTCTTACACCAGCTCCTGTGGCATGTTGAGTGGGCATGTGTGCATGCACACACACTGCTGTGGGGGGAAAAGCAATGCATATGAATGAGAAGATCTTTCAGTTTGGATCATTAAGCCTGGCCACACTGCCAGACACAGGCCTCAAAAAGGGGAGGAGTGGCTCTGAATGATATCTTTATTACCCTGACATTTGAGATACTTGAGTGTTTGCTCTCACAACAGCCTAAAAACCAAAATGATGACAGTGATAGTGAAACCAAACACATTTGGTTTTCCTTCTTTTAAGACAAAAGGAGTCAAAGCTAAATTACAAGAGCAGATTTCTGTTGTTCTTTTGTGCCTTATTAGTTTTGACTTATTTCCTGACAGTCTTCCTTGTGCCCACTTCAGAGGCAAACAAGCTGAGCTTGCAAAGGAGAAAGAGCAAAACAATCTATGCAGGGTGGGGAAAACCCTCTGATCACTGGAGAGAAATGTTGCCTTTACCTTTACAGAGGAAATGAGACACCTTGCAGCCGCTACTGAGTCTAGAGGAGTTAAAAGTCAGACATAATAAGAAAACTTTGACTCAGGCAAACACTACTGTTTCCCAAAGGAGAAATGCATTTAGTAAGATGCACAGTATCGCAGACTTCTCTGTCCCCAAAATGCTGAGATGTAATGAGATCAAAAGGTAGGCAGAAGAGGCTGAGCCCTCTGAAGAGTGTCTGGCAAGACAGGCTCTCTCCAAGGGAAGATACGATCCCTGAAAAACACTACCTATCAACATATTGGATTAAAACTAAAGCAATACAGTGACAGTTAACTATTTTAAGCCTAAGAAACAATAGGCAGATAAGAGATAAAGAAGTAATAGGGAACACAGAAGTTGAGTAGTGTGGTCCAGTGGAGAGAGAAAGCCAGGAATTGCAACACCCGAGCCCTCTGCCAGGCTGTTTAAGCTTTATCTTCTTAAATGCTCTGAGCCATATCGCCAGCTCTGGTGCCAACATGGCTTTTAATTCCGAGTAAATAATTTCACCTTTCTCTGCGTTCATCTTTGCCATCAACTGAATAAACTTGACACTGCTGCCCTGCTGGGGATTACACGGTGCACAAGCTTGGGCAGTGCTTCTGCATCGAAGTTAATCATACCCCCTTCTGTGACTTTCACACCATGCCATGTGAACGTGACATCTGTTGTATATGGTTGCTGGAGCCTAAACTGTATCAGTACTCAGAGGAGAACAGACTCTTCTCCTTCCTCGTGTGTAACTGAAGGAATTAATCTCTTTGTGAATATATGAAATTTGCTTTTAGACATTAGAAATCAATGCTTGTGGTGTTTACAGCATGCAGTTCTTTACCTGTCCCTTATGCACAAAGCTGCAAATGCTGCTTTCATTCATGTATTTCTTCTGTGCTTTTGAATGGGTACTTTTTTTCTTGCAGGACTCCTGTGCTGCCCTACATTATCCTAGGTTGATAGTCACTCTCACAGACATCAGCAAATACACATCTACACACTTGGCACAAGAAACAAGGTTATTCCCAATCAGAAGAAGTGTTTTAACAAATTGTGAATTTACCATTTCCCTTTGTTTAAAATGGTTTCCGAGGAAAGAAAACATCAAAAACAATAGTGCAGGTCCCCTTCTAAAACCTGCCAACTCACCAATCAACAACCACACACTTTTGCTGCATGGTTCACTTCAGAGACAGCAAGGAAGTGACAGTAACCAAGGTCCTGTTTAGTGATCTCTTCAGACTCAAGACCTCTTGCAACTGCAAATTCACAGGTTAGGATTTTCCAAAGCAGACTATTTGTAGAGGAAACATCCAGAACTGCTACTTTTGCAACTCTTGCACGTAAACACCACACTATACCACACATGACTGCAAGGTAGCTGACATTTTAGAATAATTTGACCAAGTCACCTTTATCTTGACCCTTCAGACATGTGCTTTACCTAGGGACAGCTCTTGCTCTCAAGTGTAATCTTAGTTTTTGTTTTTACATAATTCTGTGTATCTGCTGATCTCAGAGTACCTACAAAAGGGCAGAGTGTGTCATTAGTCTGTTACCATGACAAACAGGATAACTTTGCTCAAGTGTGACAGCCAATGACAAAAAGACCAGCAAACAAGCGAGGTATTGAGTTAGGCTCTGCCCTGTTCATGAAGTGTGAAAAAGCTTATGAAACAGAAGAAATCACAGCTGGTTCTAAATAAAATAATCTCAAGTTTTGTATATACTAACCTACCTGGAGAGAGGAGTTCAGACCTCTGGGAAACTACTGTGTTGTAGGTTTTAATGCTGTAGTCTTTGGTACCAAGAGGCCTGGTCAGTGAGCTGGAAAGAGAGGATGAAGCGTGCTAGGAATTTTCTTTTAATAGAGAAAGAGTGCTCATTAAGCAGAGAAGTCCAGTAAGACACAGAGCTTAGCTTAGTTCCTATTGTCAGCTCAGTTTCAAACCAACTGATTACAGACGCAGCAGCACCACTCATCTCAAGTGCTTCTGCATGGCCAGACCTTCTTTCTCCTAATCTTAAGCATTTCTTAAGACTACCTCTGCTGTCAGAAGAGATAAAAACAGCTGATATAAGGTCTTTCAGACCTCAAACTCTATTAAAAAAAAAGGAGAGAGAGAGAGAGAGAGGAAAAAAAGACAGAGAGAAAAAGGTTAATTAGAGTAAGGCCAGAAAGTAAAGAAGAGGATTAGCTCCAAATCTGTTAGACAAAATAACACTACAAGAGGCATTTGAATATTTTGAACCTGACCAAGTGGCATGCTCTTGCCTGGTGTGAGATGGCAGCAGTGCAGCCCTCATAACCAGATTTTGCAACTAGGCTGACATTTGCTTTGTACTAGCGAACTGATGCAAAGCAGTCTGATTTTATCAGTGACCACTCTCTGAGGACATTCCACATATGAAGAATGAGAGTGGCCAGCAGACTAGATTTCCTTCATCAGTAAAAATTGTTCACTTCTACTCTGTTAAGTGAAAGCACTGCCAACTAATACCTGCTGAGGATCTGCACAAACACCTCAAACTTAGTATCGTGGAGCCCTTTATACCTTGTTTGCCATTAAACAATTCTCCTCTAGAAAGTCTCTTTGTGCAGAAGGCAACTCATGCATTGATCTTCACTTCTATATGCACACTCCTATCAATCATCAACAAATATTCTTTACCAGATGCACAGGACACTGATGACAGAACAAGTCATTTTATTCACTGAGTCAGTTTTGACACTGAAGGGCACTGAGCAGCAGAAAACATCATTTATAGGGAGTTTCACTTAGAATGTTATTCAGTAGTGCTTTTGTTATTTCTAAGGAGTGCTTAGATGCAATAGTGTTGCCCCTTCAAAAGAATCGAAAGCAATGGGGAGAATATAACTAGCAAGGTTTACATAAAGCTAACAGTCATGTTATGCTCAAAATCTTAAGTTTATTGCTCTATTTAATGACTACCACCAGTATTTTTAAAAAGAATGCCAGTTCTTCCTGTTAGCTTCGCACAAAAGGAAATATTTTAAATACAGCAATAAAATCAAGTGGTTTAAAGAGAACACATTTTGCCACACATTCATGCAAACCCTGCTGACAGGATTTTTACAGGTTCATGGATACAGAATCAGCACAAAGAATGGGTACTGAAATATTGGGAAACTTTCCCCACAGTGATGAAGTTGTAGGCATAACATTTCAGGCTCTACACCCTGCACCTACCGATGTCAATGGCAAAACCTCAGTAGGAGCAGGATAAGCCCTTATTGTTCTGAAAGCTGCTTTACCTTCTCCTGGTTAGGAAGTGCAGTAAATTCTCACAATCTCTTGCACTAAAAAAAGTGGTGGGTTTTGGTTATTGTTACAAATAAAGAGAAGCAAAAATATTTTTAGTAGATCACGACAGCTTCTATTCACAAAACACTCATCTTTCATGTTAAGAAGGTCCTGTGTACCTTCATTTTTCTCTGCTCAGTAAAGCACTTAAACATGTGCTTGCCTCTAGGCATTAAACACAAAGTAGTCTCCACAGCCTGACTGAGGTCTAAAAAGAAAAGCACGGGCAGCAGTCTACTACTGAAAAGGAAACAGTGCTGCCCAGACTAGTGATTAGAATGGGCTAATGATTGTCTAAATTTGGTTTGAGGGCAAATTTATCAAACAGCCAACACTATTCAGACTGATTTTATTTTATAGCTGCCTATAGGATTTGCCTTGATTTTAAAGAGCACTGGGCACCCAGTCACATTCAAGTTTAAATTCATAGAATACAAGTGATTTTACTATTACATTTTTAATAATGATGAATTCAACTCACAAAATTCCTCACCCGAATTCAAACATGAAATTTCAGGGGAAATTGTATTCAGAATGTGGTCTGACTATGTAAAAAGAGAAACTACTTGTAAAAATAAAATGTGGTTAGATACTGAGATGCTAAAGTATTCACAAAAAGAAAAGGTAAAGTGTGAAGAATTTATGTTCAAATTGACTTTTACTATTCACCTCAGATTCACCCAGCTGTCATGATACTGGGGTACACTGCTGGTAAGAATTGGAGGTAAGAATTTAACTCACAAATATTTTTTCCCCTTATTTCTGGTAACACTGGTGGTTGACTGCTTTAGAAAAAATAAACAAGCAAACATGATGTGTGAAACATCATTTCAATGTGAATCTACTTGAATCTTTCAACGCAGAGGCTCAGAAAGTTTACGATTTACACAGTATTCGGTAATTTTATATGTAAAAACAATCAGAAAGAGGCAAAAAGTTACTTTCAAGCTTAGTCAACATACGGCACATTTCAGCATGACAATTCAAAAAGTTTCACACTGTATTTGGATATATTAGCAATGATCTTTTAAAAATAGCAAACTTAAGACAGTGGATTTTTTTTTCTGAGTTTTTTTTCTTGCTTTTGTAACAAATGAAGCTACTATTCTTATTTACAGTATAAATAAGCCTGGTTTTGGTGAAGATTATGTCCTGTCACATATGTTTAAGACAAGGCGTACCTCAGCTCTTAAATGTCACTGCAAACAAGGGCATAAAAGCAATATCAAAGTAAAATAATATAACTTTCTTTCCAGCTAAGACAGCCAGGTTACCATGTGTCTCTTATCAGATCTGCAATATATCTGAATGCAGCCAAAAGTTCTCTTGGTTTTAGCATTTAGGAATACCATGAACACTTATTCTTCTGCTGCTCTAGAAAGCTGTTTTCCGTACAAGCTCATGACATGATGGACAAATTGATACTGTTCACAAGTCTGGATCATTCCTCCCCTGAAAAGGAAAGAAAAAAAGAAAAGGGAAACAGCAGCCTTATTACCTGCAAACATATGAGGAAAGGGCACAGCTAACGTGAAGCTTGTGTTACACACAAAAGGTCTATTCCAAAGCTTCCTGAAATGAGAAGTGCCCATTCATTGCAACCAGCTCGCAGTCTGTCCGCAAGCTCCATTTTGAAAGTCTCTGCTAGCCAAGGAACTGAAGGCAGTCAGAACAGGAACGGGCTTCACCTTTGTCTTTCTTGGCAGAGGCCCTCATCCAGTAAGGCAACACCATCATCATTTACATTCATATTCCCAGGGCACCTATACTCCAAGCACCATTTTGAACATCATGAAAAGCAACCCCCAACCCAAAGCTCTAGACAGATAGATGGGAGCAGGGAGAATAAAGAGGGAAAGTAGCATATCCAAGACTTCACAGCTGCACTGCAGACTGAATTCAGGATAAGAGAGGGCCAGGCCAGAGCACTGATGCAGCACACACCTTCTCCATTCTGGAATGAGAATTATTTCTCCTGTGCCATCCCACACTGTGCTTTTAGCAAGTTCACCAGGGAACTAGGGGATGGCCAACAGGATTTTGGAACAGACAATGGAACTTTAACAAAAGACAACTCAGATTTGTTACTGAATTGACTGCCACGCACACCTTGATGAGTAAAAGACTCCCAGCACAGAAATTTGTTTTGGTTCACCTTTTATTTCAGCTTTTGCGGTTCTCTTTAAAACTGCAAACCTGAAAGGAAATGCAAGCAGGAGCAGAAACGGTTTGCTTTTCCATGTGTCATTAGCCTGTGTATTTCTGCAAGTAGCATATTAATCAACACAAGTATTACAGTGGGAGACAGAAATTAACAAAAATAATAAGGATAAAGTTGTCCATTTCAAGCAGATTTTACTGATACTTAAGATTCTGCTAAGAGTATCTTGTCAACAGTGATATGATCTCTTGATAATCCATTACGAAAATAATTGAATCCCATGGCTCAAATTCACAGAAGGTGTATGCAGAATTGTGCCAGCATTGGTGCTGCTGCACAGATCTCAGGAACACAGCGCCAAAAGGAAGCGTTGAGGAACATGGGAACCCACAGGTGGCCAAAGCCAACCAGACTGTGTCTGAGGAAGAGCATATGTGGTGCATTCCCTTAGAAATCTTCACCAGAGGAAATTAATGAAATGTTACTTCCTCTGAGCCAACTGGATAGCAGACTTCTTCCCCTTCTTGGGGACTGTTCTCTTCTCTGAGGTCCAGCTTAACAATTGTGGGTCACACAGTAACCACACCAGTAAGGCTGGTTTGGGTAATGAGTAAGTAATGAGTGGGCAAGACAACCTTCTCTTTCAGCCTCTTGCAGTTATTTTGTGAAGTGGCTGCTCGAAATAACACTTAACAATGAGCAGGGAAGGGCAGGGACCCATGCTCCAACCTCTCATCAGTATGCAAAGGTGGAAAACACACACTGCATTTCTAAAGAAACTATTTCCTAACTGAGCATCTCCTCCCTATCTGCTCTATTTAATACAACTCACAGTTGATCAGTTTCTGACTCCTCCTGTGCTGCACACAGCATTGGAATACATTTATGTCAGTCCATGACACACAAGGAATGTGAGTCATATCTGACAATTACTCTCCATGCAATTCCATTAACAGTGAGGTTGCATCCTGAAGTTGTAGCAACATAAGCACTAGGGTGGCCACCGAGCTTCAGACCACAGGACATGACTTTCCTTTTTATGTGATCCCCTGCTATGTGGTGGCTTCCTCCCCGTCCCACACACATGCACACCATGACATGTATTTGCTCTCCAGGCTTTGGGACAGAATACAGAAATTATGTTTTCACTCCTATTTACCAAAGAAACCTTTCAAATCTGATCTGCATTGAGTGAAAGGACAGCAAATATCTCTCAGCACTGTGGGAAGGATGCAGGAATGATCACTTCCTCTCCTTAGTCATACTAGGTTATTTTAGGACCAACTGTTGGCCACTGGTGCAAAGGCCAGTGTACAGCATTTTTCCAAGAATCTGTAAGGGAATGGAAAGGAAAGAAACATTTGCTCCCTTCACCCCCACAGCAACCTCAAAGTGGGTTCTCTGCTGCTGTGAAGCAGTGAGGTGCCTTTCTTTATGTGTCTGCTCTGGCCTGCATCCAACCCTCTTTCCTTAAGACCCTGGTGACTCCTTCCCATCCACTCTATTTTCTCTAGTCAGTAACCACCAGAGGAGGAGGAGATAGAGAGGATCTTCCTTCCTATAGCTGCTTGGACATTGCCTCATCCTCTCACACTGGTTTGAAGTCACATGTAGATTTTGTGGGGGTTTAGTGACAATAACAGTGGATGGCAGCATGACTTCCAACAGACTACAAGCCCCATTTTCACTCCTTGAAGAAACCATGATCTTCTATAGCAAGGATGGTGATGTGATTGCTTTCCATTCTGAGTATTTTCTCCTGTGACATTTAAATGGCCTTTTCCTATCCCATCCCACCCCTGAGAGGTACATGGCAGGTACAGAGGTCCCTGCAGGCTTTCTTTCCTTCCATGACATTTCTTTAAATATGATCTCCCTTCTCCAGCCTTTGCAAATGACTGCCAGTTCCACTCTCCCTGGAAAGCTAGTATTTTTAATTGGCCTTCTGTATCAAGCACATTTGTAAGCAAGTGTCTTCAGCATTCATTTGTATGGCTATTTTCCTGTGCAACATTAGTCACAGAGACAAGATATTTCAGATCCAGCCAGGTATTTCACTGGGCCATGGACAATCAGCGCTCTCTACTCATATTGTGGTTTTCTATTTCTTAAGAAGCCTTTCCTTGTCTGGCCTGAAATCCATTGAAACAGCCAAACCTCCAAGTCCCTGCAGGTTCCTGTCTATCAGAGCCTCAGCAGGGCAGCAAGCATTTCATTTTCTGCCTCCCACTGAGCATAATTTCTCCTCTGAAATAAAGTTCAGCGTGGGGTTGAGGTTCTTTTTTTTCCTGAGAAAAATCTTTGGTATGTTTTTCGTGACATCTCTTCCCCCGACTACATTTATCATTATCATTAGAGAGAGCACTGAGACATGTTTTGATGGCACTTGAAACCAGTGGGAGAGGAAAAATAACATCTCTGGTGCAAAATTCAAGCCTGTTTACTTCATAATCAAACTCAAGGTGGTGTGTTAAGAAATGCTTAACTGGAAAACATTGAATTTCTGGTGATTTTCATAGCCCCTTTCATGTGTCTGCAAACACTCCAGACTGCATACTCTCTCTCTCCCCACAAAGTCCCAAGCAGCCATGCCCTCCCAACAGTGCTCACTGCTCCAACTATGCAAGAACAGTTTTCTTTACTCCTGCTGGGAACAAAGTGCTGATCTGTGGTTCTGAACTTAAGTACAGCAGACCTTTGAGCCTTTGCTTCTGTAAGAACATGGGGCCAAGTCCTCAGCTGTGGAAAGGTCATCCCTTACTGCACTGAGCTGTGCAGCTGCACAGCTGTGCAAAGTTTTGATGCCAGCTGTGAATCTAGTTCAGTTCCAGGGCTGTTCACTAAGGTTCACTGCTCACAAAACAGGCAAAGATTACAACTGCTTAGAACTGGACAACCTCCTTCCAGGAACATTCTCTCTTTGCCTCCATTTGCTTTTTGTTCCTCTCCTCTTCCCATTTGTTTCTCCTAAAGGAAAGATTACCTTTTTTTTTTCCCAGAAAGGAAACAGGTTTTCTTACCTGTCTAACCGTAACTGGCAGGCTGTTCGCAATATGTCAACTATGCCCTCGCTCTTCAGCTGTTTACAACAGACACTAGTAGCAATAAAGCAGCCAGTCCTCCCGATGCCTGCACTAGAGGAGGCAAAAGCAGAGAAAGGGAGTGGAGATGTTAGAATGGCTTTGGAACTCTCTTGTTAAATGAGCACCAATAAACCAGCAACCAAACCCTATTATCCCTTCCTCTCTCCAACCTTTGCCAGGTGGGTGCTTTCAAATATAAAGCCATACCTAGGAAAAAATACTAATTTCAATGGGACAACACAATTAAGTGTGAGGTACTCACAGGTACAGTGCTAAAAATGGACTGTTGGGTACTGTTTGACCTGATGTGCCATTGAGCCTGACATTGAACCATTGAAAATAAGCAGTTAAACAGTACTTCTTAGTTAGACTTGGTCTCAAGGCAATTCTTGCTTTGAAGGCAACCTTTGTTTTGAGATTCTTAACCCTAACAGCTTCTTTGAGAGCTATTTTCATTCACAGGTACAGTAAAAAAAAATAACAACCCCTTTGCTTAAATAATTAGAGCTAACAGCCTTATAGTAAGTGTGATGCCATTTGCTGATCAGATCTACAATCTAGTAATTCTCTGAATTATTGCTGGATACAAAAAAGTCACTATTAAAGACATTTCTTTGTTTTCCCTGAACACCTTTGTATCTGATTCAGTCCTTCTGTAATGACCAGAATTTATTTTATTCTCAAGGGCACAGTGCTATCAAAGCTGTGAATTCTTCTTATCACCTAATAATAAATGAGCAGCAAAAGCTTGCAGCCCTTCTTATGCATTAAATAATTAAGTGAGCATTCTCAGGAATAATTACTTGACACAACTGCAAGAAATCCTGCTTCCATTTAACTTGCACTAAATTCATAATACAAAACCACCAGCAACAAACGTACAAGCAACAACGGAGTTTGCGGTCAGCTGCTGCTCGCAAAGTCCTAATACTGTTTCTTTGACTGTATAGACAGGTCTTTCACTCTGCATTTAAGCTTGCTAGGGAAACAGCTACATTGGAATTGTTTTAACTTCATTTGGGAGATGATCTTATTCACTAAGAACTTATCCCAGTCTTCAAATAATTGTGATGGAGGTACCTACCCAAGCTAAAACTTTTGTCCCTGAAACTCTGTACCTCATGCCCTGATTTCTGTTTTCTTTATTACATCTAGTTTGTTCATCAGTACTTTCAACATTTCAGGGTTTCAGAGGACTCTTTGCTGCATAAGGATGTACATTAATGGTAAAAAAAGGCCTTTCAGCTTCCAATTTATGCCATAACCAAACAGGCCACAGTACACAGCTGTTGTACTGTTATACTTGTATTCTTGTATACTGTTACCCATCCACAGACCTCAGAGTATTTTGCAAAGGGAGGGAACAACACCCATTTTTAGATAAAGCTAACAGCACCGAGACAGCACTTGTGCCAGAACAAGCTGCAGGTCTCTCAGCGGCTAAGGCAAAGTCATAACCTTTCCTAGATTGCCCGAGTGGTGCATTATCCACAGGACTTTAACAGGACCGACTACTAGCCTGCCTTTAGCATAAAGCTGCTTTTAAGCTGCCACAAAAATGATAAGAGGGCTGGAACACCTCTCCTACAATGACATAGGCTGAAAAAGTTGGGGTTGTTCAGCCTGAAGGCTCTGGGGAGACATTATTGCAGCCTTTCAATACTTAAAGGGGGCTTATAAGAAAGATAAGGACAGAGTTCTTAGCAGGGCCTGTACCAATAGGACAGGGAGTAATGGTTTTAAACTGAAAGAGGGTAGGTTCAGACTAGATATAAGAAATGCTTTACAATGAGGGTGGCGAAACACTGGACCAGGTTGCATAGAAAGATGGCAGATGCTCCATCCCTGTAAGCATGCAAGGTCAGGTTGGATGGGGCACTGAGCAAGTTGAAGATGTACCTGCTCATTGCAGGGGAAATTGGACAAGATCATCTTTAAAAGTCCCTTTAACTCAAACTATTATATGATTCTAATAGCTTCATGATTAGGTTCAGATCTATTTTTTCTTAAAGGTACGTTATTTTACATCACTGAAGGCCAAAGCCACAGTGATTATGTTCTACTGACGATCTCCCACAAAGGCCAAAGGAGCTACAGTATGCAGCATAACACAGGCCTTGGCGATGTTTGCTGCATAAACCACCCTCAAACAGAGGAAATGTATTAAATTCCTTCTTCAGATAAAATGACTGTAACTGTGAATAATCTCAAAGTGTCCTAGCCACTTACCACATAAAATACTCCATAATCCTATCACCATGTCTCTTAGTAGTTATTTCAAATAAAAATGCTCCATCTTCCCTCAGAGTACTACCGTGTCATGAGGATGACACCATACAAAAAGGAGGACAAAACAAGTATGCAAATCAAGAGCGACACGGTGACCAGAATCTTTACCTGCAGCAAGTACCATAACATTTCAAGGAGCTCTGAGAGACTCACAGATTTCCAAGTGCAAAGGAGACTTTCTTACAAACCATTTGTTATTTTTCTCTGAATTCTCCCCAGTTTGTCACAATCTGTTTTAAAACACAGGCAGAAAAACTGGAGATTTGCATCAGACAAACATTTTACTAGTGATTACTCCATATTGGCTTCTAGGTGGATGTTTGGTGACACCAGGCTACCCATCACTCATGCCAACAGTCTCTTTAAAAACATTCCCGATGTATGATAACATCTCATTTACTGCGGCTTCTGGATAGCAACTAGCCATCATTTCCTAGAAGATGTTATTCAAAACTAGGTAAAATTCTTTACAAAAATCCCAAAGATCAATTGGCAAAATGCATTTTATTGAAATTACAGAAGATTACCCTGGTGAGATTACTGCATTGCTGTCCTGATTTTCACAGTTGTTTTATCACCTGATGACTTCTACCCACCTGAGGAGGGGAATTGGGAAAAGGAAAGGAGACCCATGGCTTGATATAAAAATATTTTTTTTAAATAATAAAACCAATACTAATAACAGTATTTGTATAAAGTATACAGAGTTATGTTCAGCCAATATAGTGGGGGAGTAGGTCTTGGGAGTAGAAGAGTGGTCAAGACCCTCTTGGGATGTCAGCCATCAAAGCAGGAGAGCCATCCCCTGGAAAATCCCCAATTTATAGTGAGCATGAAGTTTATGGTATGGAATAATTTATGTTGGCCAGCTTAGGGTCAGCGTGGGGCCAACTGTCCTGGCTTTTGCTCTCCCTTCTGCACCTGTTTAGGTGCAGTGCACTCTCTCTCTCTCTTGCATGGGCCCCAACCAGCGTGGCCCCAGATGCGGGTGGCATGGGCCTAGCCCCAACTTAAGCTTAAGCCCTGCTGCAGCTCCAGCCTGAAAAAGAGAGCTGGGGAACTCTTCAGAACCATCAGAAGGGACCTGCAGTGGAGAAAGGAGAGGGATCTGAGGAGAACAACTTTCAAAAACACCAAAGTCAGTGGCCTGTGGGAAGGGCACCACATGGAAGCAGAGGGAGGATGGGAGGAGGCCTCCCCTACCCCTGAAGAGGAAGGAGTGGCAGAGACTGAATGGCATGAACTGACTGCAACCCACATTCCCATCCCCTTGCACCACTGGGCAAAGGCAGGGAGGTGAAGAAACTGGGAACAAAGCTGAGCCTGGGAAGAAGGGAGGGGTGGGGGGAAGGTGTTTGACTTTAAGATCTGGTTGTATCTCTTACAGTTCTACTCTGATGTTGTTGGTAACAAATTAAAATTGTTGTTTTTTTTCTCCCTATGATGAGTCTGTCTTTTGCCTGTGACCATTTAAGTGGTGAGAAGCCCTCCCAGTCCTTATTTTGACTAGCCTCCTTTTTGGGGCATCGTGGTGCTCAGTTGTGCACTGGGCCTAAACCACAACGTGGACCAATTTTTTAAAATACTCTTGGGTGAAAACCACCCAGTATAGCTGATTTAAGAATGGCTAGTATTTGTTGCTTAACATATTCCCTAGTTAGCAGTGCAAAAGAATGTACTTCTTCATGTCTACAAATGGTAAGTATATAATCCTACTTCTTTCTGAAGACAAAAGTATCTATCTTAATCTATTTTTTCTGCTTTGTGATTGATAATTACAATTTTCTCATCAGGCTTCAAACCACTGCTAAGATTTTGTTTCTCTCATATAAGATTTTTTCATCTTTGCCAGGGACTTTTCATGGATATTTCAGTTTTACTATCAATTGCATACATTTCCTGTCTGTTGATTAGTACTTGCTGCAACCAGCTTTGACAGTGTTTCATTTGTTTTATGTATTGCCCTTAAATTATTGTCTTTGGCCTAATGAGGATATGTTTTTAAATCAAAGAAGGAATCTACAACACGTGGGTGGGGCTGAGGCTTAAAGGAAAATGTTCTCATTTTTCTGCTTGCATGTGCCTTCCTACTCAATTTCACTCACAGTACATCAAGCTTTGGTAACCTGGCCCTTTTGAGATCCCTAAAGGCACGTATTTATGGTAAGACAAAGAAAATGAGACTGTTACTGCTTGTAACTGAGCCACCAGCACCTTCTGTGTTCAGCTCAGACTGTATCTAAATGCAACACTTTATAACAGAAAATTCCTGTAATTAAAATTTTAGAAGTTCCAAACGTATTTCAGAAGCAGTTGGGCAAGACCTCCCCCATGTCTGACTGATGGCCAATATGACAGTATTTGCACTTTGCCACTGTAATTGAAGAAGCCCTTAGAAGTCTGATATAACATTTCTTTACCTGCAGTGAACAATCACTGGGGCATTCTTCTCTTCTGCACTCTGCATTGCCTCTTCCACTTCCAGTACTAGCTGTAACAGAGGAGGGGCTTGATCTGGTGTCTTCTGGTCTGGCCAGGATGTGTACCAGTAATGTTTCAGGTTTCTGAGTTCTTCTCCTTTCTGCAATCCAGTTAAGACAAACACCATGAAGTTTTAAAAGAACTTCTGGTTCTAAATTGATATTGAAACCTGGCCTCCCTTTCAAGAAATAGATGAGTAAATCAATGCTAAACGGAACAGGAGATCTAAAAGGCAAGCCACAAAACGCAGAAATCTGGATTTCAAATATCATGTCTGCACTTCAGTAAACTGCCTTACAAACCGCCCCCCCTCCCGAAGTATGCTGCTCTTTTAGTGCCAAGAGCTGTGTGCAAAACTCTCCAGGCAGTCTGTTCCCTCTTGACAGATTCATTCAGCAAAGCCAGAGCTGTGCTTGTGACATAATTGCTTTCATAATGTATTTGACAGACACAGAGCCAGAAGCCATATCTCTGTCTCTGATAGCTAGATAGATGAGGGAGAGAGATGGGAGCTTATTTTTCTCTCTCTTCTGACAGACAGACTCATATCAGTTTCCTGTCAATTCTACTCTTCTCTTAGACATGGTGAGAAATTCAGAGACACTATGGAAGGTGGGAATTGTATTGAGCTGCAGTCCAGGGCTTTCTGAGAGACACAAATTCCAATTCTCTGTATGTTTCAGCATGGCTATGAATATAACAAATGAGCCATTACTTTTTCTCAGTGCCAAGTAGCACTGCGTGCTTCTGATTTTGTGTGTTCAAAGTGACATCCTTCTGCCCGATTTCTAAAGATGCCAAATAGTAACATGGAGCACAGGGAACCAGCCTTACCCTTTCAGCCATTACATAAGTCAGCTGGCATAGGGCTAAGCAAATGTCTTCAAAAAGGTCCAGGAACAGAAGTGTTAGCTTCCACAACCTTCCCTTAAACACATGGCTGGCTGAGTTTAAGAGGGGAGGAAAAAAAGAAAAAATTTGTCTCTTTCTAAAGAACCACGCACAAAAATCTGGAAATAGCTTCTGTCATCTATACTCATAAATCCCTATCACTGTCAGTCACTGGATGTTAAAAGTGCTCTGTGATTGTGCCACTTTCCATCCTTTTCTGGTTGACAAAGCTTTTGCATAGCTTCACAGTGAACTAGACTGGGGATGTGATCTAGTTAAATCTTTTTTCTTTCTCATGCTGGCTTAATTTTCAGATGGATCCATCAATCTCTCTCTTTGGCTTACCACACAGTCACATAAATGCTTGTGTGGCCACATGTAAGATGGCACAAGAGTAGAAACGAGAGAGCTGGACAAAGGAAGGCTGGGCTTCATTTAACTGCTTTTCCAGTTTATACTGGGTTTAAGTGCTCATTGAAGAACAGCCATAGGAACCTTAAGGGTAAGTTTTAGATCAGTTTAGGAAAAGAGTTTTAGTACTGAAGCACAAAGTCTGACCTTAGGTTATTTACCCTAGTGAGAAGATATTCTGGTTAAGAGAGCATAACTAGTTGTCACAAATAGTACTTGAGCTCACTATGGTAAATCTGATCAAATTTCAACACTGTTCTGAAACATGAACATACACAGTTGCCTCTGACTATGTGTGAGCCACAGAAGTTATGAATACTGAATTCTTAAGTGGGTTGTGAAAAATTATAATAAAAATGTTGTCAATAATACTGAGAGAAAATTAAAAGATAAAAGTTATCTGAAGAAAAACATGAATCACTACATGAAGTCACTCATTTGACAGAAACAGGAAACAGCCAAAGTTCTCATGATGAACTCTGGATGTCTTTAGATTTGTCTACACTCTTACTTTACGCTTCTGCTTACAGAACTCTGACTTCTGTGGTTCTGTACATTTCTGCTTTGACTTTTACAAAATATTCTCTATTGATGCTTCCCTGAGATTGAGAAGACTTCAGAACACCTAGGAGGAAGCAAGACTTAACTGATGGTTTGAAGTCTACCATCATGCACTCTGTAGCTGAGGCCAAGATCACGAAGCAGTGGCTAGACACTGGCAGGTTCCTTTGAGAAAGGAAAACAAGCCTTGCCCTATTGCCTGAGTATTTTCTAAATTTCTAAAGCCTGCCAAATCCAGTCCTCTATTCTGAGAGAAGTATGATAGTCCACCCTGTAACACATGCAGTAATCATACATTGCTGGTGGTGGTATCATATATTTCTGAGCACTCCTGTTTAAGGGGAAACAGGAGTAAAGTTATGGCTTCTCTAGTTTTCACTACCAAGGCATTTAACACGTTTGGTCCACAGTTGCTATTCCACTACTATTATTAAATGACAAATGTACAGCTCCAGGCAATGGTAACCTAATAAATGGTCTCTCAATTTCAGCTCTAGAACTCAGCAGTTCAACTTCTGACATTTTGGGGTGGGGGGAAACAGATGCATCAACTGAAAATCAAACTAGCATGAGCTTAAAGAAAATTATCAAAATGATCAAGTCATTTGAGTAGGGAAGGAACTACATCCTTGGAGATGTGTATGTACAATAAAAGCTTTTGTATCATTTGTGACAGGAAAGCACTTGTCTTTCTTGGCTATGATTGGGAAAAATGTGTGGTATCTATACTTCTTTCCTTATGACTTTGCTGTACGCTGCTACCCTAGCTATTATTTTTCTTTTTCTTTCTGTTAGTGCCTGAATGTACTGAATATGCCAGCCCTGACAAATAATCTGGCTTTCAGCTTGCTGGTTGTTGTTTTTTTTCCCCTGTGGGTTCCACAGTTATATATACAGGAAAGATACATTCATATCTGACACTAAATTCTGAAGCTCCCTCTCTAAGATGGAGAACTTCACTTAAGGAAGAAATAAGCAAGGAGAACAGAATTTCTGATAACATAGAGGTTGCTGTTGGACGAAAGCATTTCACAGGGATGAGTATTAGCATGAAAGGTGCTTGTGAGATGGGAGTATGGCTTATTATGCTTTAATTGTTGTATATAAGCTCTTCTGGGCTGTTCCTTTGTTTTGTGCAACACCTGTTAAAGTGAGAATGGGTTCTGGATATGCTACTGCAATATCGATATTAAAAAACATTCCCTCGCAATTCCTGTATGAAAATGGAACTGGCTATTAACTTCCTGAGAAGGATTTGAATGATCCTTCCCCAGAGAGAGAAACAAATTTCCTTCCGGAAATATAGAAGGAAAGTGGGTTTTTTGTTGGGGATGGGAAAGAGCATTTCAACCTACATCTCTAAAATTAATGCAAAGCTGAAAAAAAAAATAACTGCAATATTCACTACTATTAAAGTACTGTATTTAACAATTTAAAATTATTATGAAAACCTCTTCTGATAGTGTAGTTTTCTATTGAGGAGATTTTGTTTTGTCACCATAACTAAAAAGTGACCGGTTCTGTGAGGTA
>NW_010203715.1:69981-74329 GCF_000695765.1 Mesitornis unicolor | reverse complement strand
GGCATTCCAGCAGAATTAATCTATTATTCTTGCTGCTGCACTGTAGTGTTTTGGATAAACTGTATTTAAGACCTCTGCAAGTCTGCAACATACTTGCAAATACTCTTTACTTCCCACCTGTCAGGGAGTGTGATTTTCTCCTTGCTGCCTTTGCCAAAAGCATGAGTGTCAGACTCTCACACTCTACATCCAGACATTGGATCTCATAGGCTGGCTTTTTGCCTATTAGCATATGTCTGAAGAGACCTGAAACTGGTTGGATAAACGGAGAGGTTTTTCAGCTTGGAAAGAAATTGTGGTGTTATACTGAGGTCAGAGGTAGATCTGGCAGATGAAAAGATGTATAAAGTTCATGTAAATAGACTGCAAATAGACTCTGGTACTCTACATCCAGAAAATGATAGAACGGTTACTGGTATGTAAAACTACACGTACAGTTAGCTGGGAAGATACTAATGCTTAGAAATGTAAGCATAGAGAATGCTGTGGTGAGTGGTTTTAAAGGATATCAACAGTTCTGGTGTCTCGGAGTGGAATGATCCTTAAAGCATCTTCAAAGTCAAGTCAATCAAATTGTTCAGAGTTAATTAGCATGGTAGCTATTTAAAGGTCCATCAGCCACAGCAGACAGAAACAGTGCTACCACACCACTGACAAGTACCAAGTAGACCAATGATCCCACTGCTGACAGCAGCTGAAAACAGGTAAGCAAAATTAAAAAGCCTTTTGCTCATTCCTTAACTCCCCCACTTCTTGTTAGTAGCACAAGTAATTTTGGGTATAAACAGCTGGTGGTTTTCCAGCAGCCTGAGAGCATCCTAATAATGACCATAAAAAGACAAGAAGCAGAACCTAAATATTTCTTAGGGGTCTCTTATACTACAAAATATGTAAGACGCCATGCAAGTAAAAGTTCCCTGTTAGTAATCAGTAACCGTTTGCCTAAGTCCATGGCCCAAAGAATAAACAAACCTTTGAATTCTACAGAACATCATCACGGAGTTTAGCGGGTTATTTACCAGTGCTGGCTGGCTGGCTGACTTGCAAAGGCTGGTAGGAAGCTATCTGTGAGCCAACATGTCACCCTAAACGACCAATCAACACAGAAGACACGGGCATAGAATGAGTCACTGGTTTATTCCATTGAGTGAACTTCACACTACTACAATTGGCCTGGTAGCTTTCAGACTGTGCACACGTAGTCTAAATCTCTGCTTATTTTACTGTATTTCTGTATGTTGGCAAATGGGACAAAGCTATAAAGACTTCAATAATGAAAAGTTATATTTGTACAGCAATACATTGTGCAGAAGATTTCTACATGAGTCTCCATGAACATTTCCATTTAAGGGTATAGGCAGCTAAATTACTGTAAGCACGTTGGAATGATTTACCTTTAGGGTGATGAGCCTTAAACGGTAATCGTCTGCTTCTATGACTTGGTTAACTGTGATTTCTATTCCTTCATAGGTGACCTGTTCCTCTGGCCAATATTCTGTGCATTTCTGTGTGCAAAATAAATCTAGTTAAGTAGATATCAAGGGAGGTTCATTTTTACTTCTCTGAAATTTGATATAACACATGCATAGATGAATACGAATTAATGTTGTTTCTATAATAAGTACAAGTTTTCACTTTCTAAACAGGGACCACATTTCAGGTGATTTTTGCTGCATTCATAATAGCCTGATTGCATGATTAAAAATGCACAGATCAAGCAATGACAAACGAACGCTTTTAAATACACACATCCTTATTTATCTTTATGCAACTGATGTGCATTTTGAAGGTTCATTAGCAAGGCCAGTGGCCATGTGCCTGTGTTTTTAGGCTAAGATAATAATGATTAGTGTAATATACACTAGTGACCACTATTTCTGTGGTGTGAATACACTGACAAGGAAACACAAAATTTCTATTTTTTTTTGTATTCAGAGAGCATTGACCCTTTAAAAGATGATCACTTGCATAGGTTTTTGTACAAAAGAACATAACTGGGGATGTTCTGGGAATTAGATTATGAACCAAAATCCACCTTAAGTGGACACTGAGAATCTTTCAAAGCTAAGGAACAAAAAGAAAGAAACAGCTGTAAGAGCTATTAGACTACTACATTTGATTTTGCCAAAAAAGAGTCAGAGATGCAGCCAGCACAACCTGACAATTAGAGAAGAAGAAATTATAGTTCATTTGCAAATCTACATTGTGGTACTGATATATTAGCTACAAATAGGTGATTTATAAGCACTCCTACCCTGGAAGAAGGACTGAAAAAAGACTTGTCTTTGATATCTGGTTCCTCTTTAAACTAATCAATATGCAAAGGAAGAGACAAGCACTTCAACATGGTGCATAAACTAGTTCATGGATAAGAAACGACACGAACAAGCCAGCATCTGAGAAAAAGGCTCCCAGGTGACAACGCAAGAAGCAATCCCATCATCACAAGAGAAAAAGAATCCGCTATTGGATAAACCCAGTTAAAGATGATGCTTGTAAGCTTCCTCTTTTACATAGCTGTACACAGTCTTGAAGGAACCAAGTTAAATCATTTTGTTCTACCCCACCAAAAATAATTTCACTTCAGGAGAAAGACTAACAACAGAAAAGTATCTTGCAAAATTACTGAGTCAAATTTTTTCTGTGGGAGAATCACTGTTGTTCCATCTGCATAGTGCATCAGTTAATAACCCAGTGGGAATGTGGCCCACTGTGTCTCTGTAAAATTATTTACGCAGATTGCGTTTTTTCTTCCTCTCCTCTTAAACTGTAGAATCCATTGTAAAAATTGTCAAGAGTGCTAGCAACTATCAATAGCACAGACATTGCTCTGCTTAAAGGAGTGGAGTAAGATTGCCCACTCACTTCTGTGGGCTGTCTGTCAGTTTGGTTTCGATGTGACAGAGGGCTGAGATACAGAGCTTTTAATACGTACATTAGCAGAGTCACTGCATTGATCAGGAACACAAAGCCTCTGTTACCAGCATCACTGCCGAACAAAGGTTTTGGTTTTGAATCTTTGTACTTCTGAGTCCTGTTAATTTATATATTAATATATGTGTAATGGAAGGAAGGGGATGAGTATAGGAGACATTTACATAAAAGGACTTACCCTATATTTATGGCTGAAATTCCTGACGCCATTTAATTTTTGACACAAAAGGTATCAAAAAAGACTCAGGAGCTCTGTTATGACATATAGGTTGTAGGAAGCTCCAGTTATATAGCGCATCACAGTGCACTGCTTCTCAAGAATGATACAATGGGTGAAATACTTGGTCAGTGTGGACAAGAGGAAATTCAGATGTTAAGGTTATTTTACATTCCTGTTATATATTCTTGCTATGAAAGCCACAGTGGAAGAACTTATCACCAGATATGTCATTCAGGACCACTATTTCCTTTGCATCATCTGATTTAAATCTCAAAGTCCTTAAATAATTCTGGTATACTGTGTCATAACATTTTTAACACCTTATTTGCCATAAACTGCCAACTCTGATCAACAAGCAAGTTATTCTTTCAGGGATGCCTCTCAGATACAAGGCAGATGTGAGTAAAATTCAAGGTTAAAGCTATTTACTTCACAACTGGGGAAAGATAAAGGTTTGTATACATGCATAATTATGAGCACTAAGCTTCAAGCTAGCAGTTAAGCCATTATAACTCTGCATGTATGACAGAGGTATGCCCATATTCTTGTGCTTTGAAGCATCTAAAGCCTCTTCTCCAAAGGAAACTCTCTCACCTAAATTACTAATAGGTTCTCAGGGACAAGCTTTGACAAACACTGCTGCTGCAGCTTAAGAAACACCATCTGGATCTCTCCACTACACCCTGCTGCCAGTGGTGAGGGGGGGATGCAGATCCCAACACATGCTCAGACCACTTTCTCACATCTTATACTGTCAATAGAGGCAGACCTAAGCTCAGGTACTTGTCTGTGAACTGAAGCCCAGGCACATAGTTCTTGCAAGTTTGCTATTTCAGCAGGTAAGTAATGAACAGCTGGAGGGCAGCAGTATTTTAAACTGTAAAAAAAAATCACATTAAGTGGATTAGCAGAAACACCATGACAGCTTAATTTCTGGACAGAGGTGGTGAATAGAAAATTCAGCATCTTAATTGCAGTATTTCAAAAGCATTTCCTAGATGCATTCAGGAAAAGGTCCTCCATATCCAAGTCAGCTCTAGCTGTTGATTATTTTAACTAGCATCTTTCATAGGTCAGTGAGAGCCTCAAAAATGTGGTTATAGACACTGAACCATAATAAATATAAGATAAAGCAGCACAAACTCTGTTGATTAAAGATATTCAACCTTAGTAGTTATGGGGTACTATTGGTTT
>NW_010203715.1:68506-69950 GCF_000695765.1 Mesitornis unicolor | reverse complement strand
AGAGAAAATTTGAAAGAGTGTCTGCAAATAGAGCTGGGTTTGGAGAGGTTTCAGGTCAGCAGGGAGAGGAAAAATAGCAAAATCAGCAGTAAGCTAAGTCAGACAGCAAAACAAGACTTACAGTAAGCTAAACTGAAAGAGAGGCCCACATCTTCTCTGAGCTTAATTTAAAGTGGGCTCTGACTGCTCAGGCCACTGAACCAACTTCTGTTTGCTGGCTTACCATCTATGCTGAAAATACCTGCTAGAGTACAGATAAAAATACAGACTATATGTAACACCATTACCTCATTCATCTCTTCTATATTGGTAATCATGACAATGATGGGAGAACGTTCCTGCCACACCATTCTCCAGAAATCACTGACAGTATTAACTATCGGTCCCTGAGTAGCAATGTATACCTTTTCCTCTCCTCCATAGCCCTGCCAACAAAACAAGAAGAGATCAATTTTAACAGGGATGACCACCACAACCTTGAAGGTTCAGTCTTTAAAACAGAGAGCTACCACTGGTTGGAGTGGTGGCTCCATGGCATCAGTTCCTCCCCTCTCTGTCCCTCCCCTGCACATGTGTACATGGAGCAAAGGCACAATATGGACTCACATAATTCCAGCAATGAGTGTCCAACAGCCTGGAGGTGACTCTGGCTAGGTCTAGAGCCTTATTCAGGCTTATTATCCAGTGCCTTGGTCAGGCCAGCTGACAAGCAACTTGCATCAAGAAGTGCAGAAGTGTGTTTTTGTCTGGTCTGAATCTGTACAGTTGCACTTAGAGATTTGGTTTTCAGTTAATATAAGCAGGACAGAAGAGCATTCAGTTCAACTAGGATGCCTTTAAAAGCCAGTGGATATTGCAATTCTGTTTAAATTAACAGTGGCTGATAGAGGCTAGGCAGGCACATCGGACTATTGAGCTCTTACCCTGATGTAGTTAGCATTGATGTAAGAGCTAAGGGGGTCGTCCTGATCAGCTGAGGTAAGGCACACTCTGCTGTGAGGATCTGAAAGGTGTAAAGACATAAGTAATAGTTTATCAGTTGCTCAGAGGAGATAAAGAGAGATACAAGATCATTTTGTACAGTGAGACATTTACATGCATTCATGGCCATCACAAGAGATGTGAGTGGCCTTAGAGAGCTCCCATGTTAAAATGTTACCATAAATAAAGAGAAAGGGTGGTTGGGGTAATCTGGCTTCTTCTGATAGTTTTACCCGCTCTCTGAAGCCTGCTTAATTGTTCATGCTGCAGAGTCAGTGTCCCAGGGTGACTCTGGAAAAGCAGTTTTCTACTCCAAGAATTTATTTCTTGATTTTTTTAGATCACAAGGCTCATTCCAGCTAGTAAAAATGTTAGAGTATTATTTGTGAAATGACAGCAAACAGCTTTTCCCCCCAAACCATAAACACACATTCCTTGCACACAGGTAAGCCAGATGACAATA
>NW_010203715.1:58899-68475 GCF_000695765.1 Mesitornis unicolor | reverse complement strand
TTCCCTGTTTTGTCTTGCAGTGAACTAAATTCCAAGATGTGCTATTAACAAATACAATGGTTAAAGAGAAATTAAAGAATATTAACAGTCCTTCATACTTTGCATAGTCTCTTCAGTACTTGACTCTCCCTCATTTCTGCTCTTTATGAAGCATTATTCTTGTTTTAGTAAGAAGACAAATGAAAACATGATTTCAATGAGAAGCTCTGTCCAGTTTCCATCAAAGTCAGTGGGAGCTGTTCCACTGATTTTAATGTGAGCTGACACAGGTCCACGTTTATCCACTTTCACCAGTACTACACCGTTTGTTATCGCTGACAAGAAACATACTCCTGACAGAGGCCTCAGCAAACAGCAACAGTGTATATCACCAGGAGAATATTAAAAGCAAAACACAGATGATGTCTTAATAAAAAAATCCAGCCTGCTTAGAAACCTGAGCAAAATTTTTTAAATAGTGTGATACTGAGTAAAGCACAAAGGACTAAGCACACAGTAATTTCTACTGTACTACAAACACAGACTTAGCATGAAATGCTGTCCTCAGACAGAATGGATTCATGTTATCTATTATGTGATAATATCATCACAATCTGCAAAGCAAAGATACTAACAAAGATACTGTTTTGTAGTGCAGAAGCACTGAAACCAGTGAGTTCTTCCTTCTTGCTCAACTTTGCTCACCTCTCTAGTGATGGGAAGATGGTGAGACAGGAGATAAAATCTGCTTTTTAATCAGTAATTCTGATAGTCTGCAACACATCACACCATTAAAAAGATGACATTGGTTGCCATTGGTTTATTCAAATTTCACTGGACTGGGCAGTTAGACCTCTTGCATGAAGTTCCTTTCCCTGGATTTTATGCAGTCATCCATGGAGTTTGTGGAAATTTGAGTAATGACTACATGACTTTTCCCTATTAACAACAGCAATAATACTATGTTGTCCATCTCATGTTGGGTCTTTAGCGACAAACAAAACAGATCTGAAGAACTCTACCAAGAGGTGACACAGACTTTTAAGCACAGGTTTCTTTTAGTACTCTTCAACCGCAATAGAATTTGAGTTACCTTCCACTGTGGACTTTTTTATTGCTGTATCCACAAATATTAAAACATTATTCAGAATATGCTTTTATTTTAAATTATAATACTTGGCTTGTGATTTTTCTGTTAATGTTGTATTTACGTTAGTTTAGGTAGTATTGTTAGTGAACAGATTCAACTTTATTTCATAAGAGAGGTTTATTAATGAATTGTTGACACAAGAACATGCGCTATTTTGCAGACAGTGTAGCTGAAGCCGAATTGCATCTCTTCAAAATATATAAATAACTCCTCCTTAAAAAAAACCAACATAACAAGACTTTAATATCAAG
Organism: Mesitornis unicolor; assembly: GCF_000695765.1. Taxonomy (NCBI): domain Eukaryota; kingdom Metazoa; phylum Chordata; class Aves; order Mesitornithiformes; family Mesitornithidae; genus Mesitornis; species Mesitornis unicolor. Next base: position 67,095 of record NW_010203715.1, on the reverse strand, counting down.
AGTTTGCAGCATGAATTTCAAATCTTCAACAGAGAGGCACTTAAGAAAAATCAAATCCTACTCTTACCTAAACCTCTTTTCCCAGGACAAAACCAGCACACAGGCCAGGATCAAGAAGACACCATGTCTTTAAAAAAGCAGTAGTAGTCTGGATCTCCAAGAAACCAAATGATATATCAGCTGTTTTTTCCACAGTCTCTTTTATGGCCATTTTGTGTTGATACCATGTCTGACATTTTAGAGGAATTTGCTAACTTAAATGAAATTATTTGCATTAACTGAAAATGGTGTAAAAGCAATAGAGGTATATAGAAATTTTAAAAGTCTGCCTAGACATTACTCTTGAGAAAAGGACTCAATAAGACTGATATACAACATGCTCCAAAAAGTTCTTGCTGCCTCTGGAATTCTCTAAGATCCTTTTCTATACATTCAAAAAGTGCCTCCAAACATCTTAAAAGTTATAATTTTCCAGAAAATGCCATAGAAGTAATCCTCAGAAGAGGGCTGTCTGCAAACAAACAAATTCATAGCCATTCAATATCCAAATCAGCCTTCTTAGTTTGACATTTTCCCAAAACCACCCTACTGCTATCAAAAAGCAACCTTCTAAGCCATTTCACTACCAACTGCAAAACTGGAGAGTCTTCAAAAATAATTTACGACAAAATAAATATAAAATAGATAAATTACAGACAATTATCACGTCTTTCACTTACTACAATCTAAGATTGCAAGTAACTAATCATTATGTTAACTGACTGCTTACCTTCTAATGGTAACTGCCTAGAGATTGCTTCTGGCAATTGGTAAGGGAATTTTAGTTACTTTTCAAATTCAGATTTTGGGGTTTACTCTAGTTTGGTAGTCAAGTATTTGCTGTTTCCTATGATAATCAGTTGTCTGAGACTGTTCTACTGCAGCTTGTTCAAAAATTGCTGCCATTACTGCTTTCTGCAGCTAGAACTTGGAGGAATGGTAGGAAAAAATATACATATCATAATGAGCTTGGAATAAGTTTGTTAATCCTTGGAGGCATAGAATCACAAAACTATTTAGCTTGGAGAAGACCTTTAAGATCATCGAGTCCAACCTAACAATGCCAAGTCCACCACCAAACCATGTCCTGAAATGCCACATTTACCCATCTTAAATTCCTCCATGGATGGTGATTCAATCACTTCCCTGGACAGCCTGTTCCACGCTTGACAACCCATTTGGTGAAGAAAGTTTTCCTAATATCCAATCTTAATCTCCCCTGGTACAACTTGAGGCCATTTCCTCTCATACTATTGCTTGATACTTGGGAGAAGTGACTGGCACCCACCTCTCTACAACCTGCTTTCAGGTAGTTGCAGAGAGCAATGAGATCTCCTCTCAGCCTCCTCTTCTCCAGGCTAAACAACTCCAGCTCACTCAGTCACTCCTCATAAGACTTGTGCTCCAAACCCTTCACCACCTTCACTGCTCTTCTTTGGACATGATCCAGCACCACAATGTCTTTCTTGTAGTGAGGGGCCCAAAACTGAACACAGGATTCAAGGTGTGGCCTCACCAGTGCCAAGTACAAGGGGACAATCACATCCCTATCCCTGCTGGCCACACTATTTCTGATACAAGCCAGGATGCTGTTGGCCTTCCTGGCCACCTGGGAACACTGGTGGCTCATGTTCAGCCCGCTCTCGACCAACACCCCCAGGTCCTTTTCTGCCTGGCAGCCCCAGCCCCTCTTCCCCAAGCCTGTAGCGCTGCATGGGGTTGTTGTGACCCAAGTGCAGCACCCGGCACTTGGCCTTGTTGAATCTCATATAACTGGCCTCTGCCCATCGATCCAGCCTGGCCAGATCTCTCTGTAGAGCCTTCCTACCCTCAAGGAGATCAACACTCCTGCCCAACTTGGTGCCATTTGTATAGCAGGTAGAAACTAGTTAGAAAGGTCAAACTGACAACAATGGCTGCTAGCAGATAGCCATAAGGCTGAGATGAAGTTTGCAGCAAATAATTAACCCACTGAGTAATCATTCCTAAAAATAAACAGTAGTGGCCAGCGGGCATCTGTTTACAACTTCGAAACAGGGTGTTCATAATGGCAGCAATTCTGATGTTTAAGTTTAAACATTTAATATGAGATATTTAAAATGGATTCTGTTCTCAAAGCACACATTTTATACTAAATTCAGAATATATAGATCGCTTTAATAATCTAGCAGTTTGGACATCTGAAATTACTAGTCACTTTCGTAATTTTCCCTTTCCAGCTAAAACAGTGAGTTAATACTTGAATGATTCACCTCAGTCATTAGCACAGAAATTGTGAAACATAGCTGAATGTTTCTACACTTCTGTTCTAAGGTGGAGCACAAAGTCATCAGAAGAGTTGCAAATGTTGGATCATTGTCTGCAGCTGCTGGAGCTGTAAGTCCATATATTAAAAAAAAGTTTCTTCTGGAATAATTTCCAATTCAGGTTCATTGACTAAACTGACAGGTATAGCTGAAGACATTTTTTACTTCTCTGCATTTATCTTTGCTAAACTGACACTGAACCTTTCAGGCTTTGCAATCAGAGCTACCATGGCTAGCAGTGGCATCTTTCAACAATGGCTCAGAGCAAAAAAGAGGTATGACATCTAATCGCATCACTTCTCAAAGTTACTTTAAGTATGACACAGGGGAAAACGATGACACCTATAAAAATTTGTACCAAAATGTTTCTCAAAGCTCCTACTTGTGGCTATAAATAAAAAAAGGGTAATAGAAAAGAAAAATATTTTGATTTTCTGTATCATCTTAATGCCATCAGGCTAGCCTGCAGTATTTTCTGTTTGCAGTTGAGGCAAGATTCTGAGAAAAACATCAGTCAGGAAAATAACATTGCTAGAATGTAGTCATTCTAGAGTTTAATCAAAGAAACTACTAGGTAACATCTGAATCATAGAATCATTAGGGTTGGAAGAGACCTCTAAGATCTAAGTCCAACCATCAAATAATAAACACACCAAGCTCTTGAGTAGAATTCTTAAGCAGCACCAAATGATGCGATTCTAATGACTTAAAAACCTAAGTGCTGCTGATGTTCAGTGAATCTTAGGTCCTCATGCTCCGTATTTTTTGAAATTTGATTTATGATTTGAAGCCATGCTGTGGCTTCATAATGATGGCCTTTGGACAAAATAGTGACAGCACACTTGATGCATTCTGGAAAAGAAAATGCAAAGCTCTTCAGCATGTGGAATAAACCACCCTGCCTCAGTGACTTAAAAAGCAAGAAACTTACTTGGGAGAATTGTTTTGTAGCGATTCTTACGCACTAAGCCTGGAATATCATATTCCTTTGGATCCACAAAGTTCATTGGAATTTCCTGTTAAAAACAAAACAAAACAAAAAACCCAAAACAACACAAAACACAGTCGGTAGTATCATTAGATTCACAAGAGGAATAAAAAACCCAAGCCCATTACGTCTTGCCTGTGAGGGAGGCAAAGTGATGAAGTCAACTGAGACACACAGTACAGTACTTCCAGCAATTTACCACCAAAATACGATTGATGTTTCCTTTTACTGTCACTAGCTTTCTTTTCTGAAATCCTTAATATAAAAACGCGCATAGTGACTAATTCATTGAGTAATACATGCAATGGCATTATGTTAGCTCCTAATATTATTAGAACTGAACTGCAAGTGTAGGCATAGAACTAAGCAAAAGGTGGTACCTAAGATACTCTGCTCCAAAAGCAATGGACCTCAGACATCATCCTTTCTGACTCACAATCCTTCTTCCTCTCTGAGGGTGGAAGGAAATAATTTGCTAGTGATTCTCACCACCAACAAATTATGACACACATTATGACAGGCTGGCTTACTGACCTGACTCTATGGAGCTGAGGGAGTGTCACTTTTTTTGCTCACGACACTTTAAAGCTCCATGTGCAAGCACAGCAAACGTGTTCAGGGATTACCTGCTCTCTACACTACTGACTCAAAGAACACACAAAGATGGAGGGGCTGCTTATTCTCCACTACTCATCTCCTGCAAGTAAGTGACCAACACTAGACAGGAACAAACAGGAGCCTCCCACCAACCAGAGTCAGTAGGCACGTGATGAGATGGGATGTGTCAGTCAGGCTCAGCAAAGAAAGTGCTCACGGGAGCTTGGGAGCAGAACTGGTCATCTCAGCTGCTGCACACTGGATTTGAGAGGCCAGTACTGCACACACCGGTAACGGGATTCCGGGTTGAGTAAGACAAGCCTCACTTTGGGAAGAAATTAAGATGAGCAGAGTTATGGACTATGTTAAATTCTGGAGCTTTAGAAGATTGACTATCTGTATTCTGTTTCTTACACAGCACTGAGCGTACTGTTGGGCTTAACCAGATGCAATTAATGACAAAAACATTTTGTTGAAGTAGTTTCCTCTCAACCTGGGAAACTGCAAAACCTTCATGTTTTCCCCAATTGTTACTCAGCATTTAGTCACCAAAACTCTTCTTGAGCCAAGATCCATGGTCTGTCTTTGGGACTTAGTCATCCACTGCTCAAGCAGATTCTCGGTGAAATCATCAGGACTTCCACTTGAGTAAAAATGCTAAATCTTGTTAGAATTTCATATCTTAGCCATGTAATTGGCATCTCCTCTGACTTTTCTTCCAAAACAAAACACACCTGCTTGCTTCATCATGGATCTGGACTTTACAAACCAAGTAAGTTAGACTGAAAATACATGATACGGAGCTAGCTGGTGATAACTATATCATAAAAAAGTTAAATAGCTTACAATTTTTAATTACAGAAATGACATTTTGACTACACTGCATTTTTATCTATGCTTTTTCAGTTTTCATTAAAGAATGAAAATGACTTGGGATAGTTTGGCTGTTGAAGGATTTTTCCGAACACCAGGATAACTAATTCAAAATCTCTCAGAGAAATGAAGCATTTTTTCCCACTTCTAATATTATTTTCTTTGCTTGAAAGCTACAGTGTACCTCAGAGACTGATGAAACTGTATGTGGACTTGTTCAGCAGTCAATTCAGACACTCACTAAGTGAAGATTTCCTCCCTAGAACAGCAGTAGATACTTTACTTCAAAAGAATCAGGGCTTGCCTACACAAAAGCTGCTTTTCTTCAACTTAACCAGCACTGAGTGAATTAAGGACCACAGATATCCGGCAGTCTGTTTTAAAACGGAAGTCCAGACTATTTCAATCTCCCCCTGTGCTTGTAAAGTGAAAGAAACCCCTGAAATTGCAAAGGGAGGGAGAACAGAAAGTGATACTCAAAGTGTTACTCCTGCCCTTTCAGATCGTTGTGGGTCACAAAGAGAACAGGCTGAAAAGGCTGCTATTTCACAAAACATCATCTTCCTCCTGCTCTGCCAAGACTCCATGCTTAAGAGAATATTTGACTTGGCAGGATTAACTTCAGTAGCTCCTGATCATAAGCTCTGAAATGCCCCAGCATGCAAAGACTGTGCCCTGGTTATGTCCCTCCCACCTTGTGCAGGAATTTACAACCCTGCCTAGTAGGCACAATACTCATAACCACTGCGGCATTTTGCGTATATTTTTGGTCAGGTATAATAAATATGACAATGCCTATCACACGGACACTCAAGCACTTAAAGATAGAGATTTGTTTTCCAATGCTTGCTTCATCTGTGTACATATATTTTTTCCCCAAAATGAGGAAACATACTTCAGAATCCCAAAAGCAACTGATAGAGCAGCTTACAACTAGTAAATGAAGTTTGCGCAGGAAAAAACCCAGTAAGACATACTTTCTGTTTCTCCTGCTGAGTGACACAGCCATCCTGTACTTCAGTTATGTGAAGAACATTCAGGCTTGGAAAGTAGCTCCATGCCAAGCATTCAACAGCAAAGAGCTTGCACTTGGACTAATTTCATCCCTAGGGCAACTCCAGACACTTTTCAAGAAGATTTATCTATAGCAAACTTGGTTTTTCTTCTGTATTCAGGTGAAAAGGTTGTATTTTTGTTAAAAACTAGCAAGTCAACAGAAAAATAAACCAACTTGTGAAAACAAAGCTTTTTTTTGTTGCCACAACCAATTCTCTAGCTTTTAGGCGATAATATCACTGAAAGCTTTCAGACATTGTCATTTCCAGGGATGAAAAATTTTGGAATTGCTTCACTGATGGAAGTGGAGTTTGAATATACTAACTTTAGACCTGCAGAAAATAATAGCAAGGTTCATAGAAGAGAGATAACATCCCATTTTTCTGATGCTACTAGGAGAGAGAGATCAGATACTCACAAAGAACTCTGCTTGGAGTATGAAAGGATCCAGTGCTTTCTTGTGCAGTTCCTCTTCAGTAAGGATGTTTGATGCTGTCTGGAGGTATTCTCGGGCTGACTGTTCCCGTGGTGACATGACATAGCCAAAACCTTGCTCAGAACAGCCTGGGGTACACATATCCAGTGTGAGTGAAACATTTGAACCTCTCCTGCAAAACAGAGTGACTGAAGTTTGCTTACAACAGAACAGATTGACCCATCACTGTTAGCAACAGATACAGTCCCAATGACTTTAGTCTCAAACTTTAGAAAAGCACCCAGCTGGTTCTGTTGTGTACATTTTGGTCACTGTGAAAAACAGGTAATGCTTCTCATGTGGACAAGACCAGAAGGTGATTTTGTATACTGGAATACAACAGCCAACACTTTCAGAGTGTTGTCTGTAGTGAGGCAACTGTATATTTTGTCACCTCAATAGAAGCAACTTACTTGTCAAAGGTGCTGAGCAGGCAACTACAGGAAAGTTTTCACACTTGTGTAAATCACACATATTTTTGGATGCCTAAGTATGGACTGACAGTTTAGACACCATAGGTGAAAATCTTAGTCTTAAGTTTCCATCAGGCCAGATCTTACTGAACAACTGTTTATTAGTAGAACAGACAACATCAGTGGTGCAAGATCTTGGGACAAGCATTACTCGTTCAACATTACTAAAGACATGAGAAACAAATCAACATAGCAAATAATTTTTCTGCCTGAAAAACTTTCTCTCCACAGCAGTACATCATGAGAAGGGCAAAATGAATGTCCCAACATTTTAATGGTTACATTCAAAACAGAGATGTAAAATTTTCTGTGACTTTAATGTAAGTTCGCCACACAACAAAATGAAAAAGTCAAAATGCCTGCACTGTTTACTGAATACAGTTTTCAAGCATTTCTGAGCTTCTGTCAATCTTGCATATCACAGACAGAAGATTCAAATGCCATCAGCGAATCTATATTTAAATATCTTTAACATAATAATAAAGTTACACAAGATGATGATTACTAGGTGTAATGTTCTATGCATCCACACAGTAAACCTATTTTTGATGACTCCTAACTGGCAAAATCTAGTTAGGAGGTGTTTGCAGGAGCTGCTGAAAACCCATGTAAGCATGCAGGCATGACCAGCTCACAGAGGAGACAGTAGAAGTTGTTACTCGGATCACAGCCCTTTGCTGTATTCAGAAATTTTTCCAAAAGAATGTGCAGCCAGTCCCCTGCTATGATTCACAGTTATGGGAATATGATTTTGGAGGAAACAAGCCCACTGGTGGTAGACACTGGAGCTTTAGTGACACCTTTCAAAAGATTTTGACCCTACCCTCTCGTGTTGCTAAATAGATACTACATTTCTCCTCAGAAACAGCTGCATTTGATATCAAATGGTTTTGGTTCTTTTAAGACAGAAGAGGCTACATACATAAAGATTCTAATAGTTCTTCAGCATGAGGACATGAGGTTGTACTGTGTTAAGAGTAACACTCAGTGCTGTTTGAATTTACCTAGTGACTACCCTCCCAATGGCATAGGTGGTTAAAGAATGACAGGGAATTAGGATGGAGAAGCAGAATGGATGCAAAAGAGGGGTAGGGAGATAATTCAATACAACACCAAACAAAAGAAGAGTGGCCAATGCCTGATGTAAATGAAATCCATCAGAGCATAGCTAAAACCTGAAATGACGTCTGGATTCTCAAGCACACAGGTATGTTGAAAACAAGTTTATTTCACATCTTAAGTGTACACGTTCTACCTTAAGTTCACACGTTCTGTGAGAACTTCAAGCAATTGCTTTCTTTTACGCATCTCTACTTCTTTGACAGTTTTTCAATGTAATTCATTCCCTGAACCAACTGATATTCCCCAGCAGAAATTCCCTGATTTCTG
>NW_010203715.1:24600-58868 GCF_000695765.1 Mesitornis unicolor | reverse complement strand
GAAAGAGTGAGTATCTTTCCTGCAGGCTAGCAGTCACGTGAGAAGAAATGTCAGCATTTTTAAAATGAGAGAGAGGGAATGAAATCAGGAATACTGAAAAGCACAAATGTCTGATGCATTTCAAGCCTAATCTTGCCCATAATGAAAAACAATGGCAAAACTCACTGACAGCAGCAGGTTGAGACACAAGCCTCAGAGGTTACTGCAATCTCATATTTACAGTAGAAAATAACAATAAAAGGTAGGACATTTTAGGACAAACATTGTAACCAAGAATAATGTGAGAAGAAACATTCCAAGGTCACAGAGTGCAAATTAAAAGCCTCTTCTCTAACATTCCCTTTTATGGTGTCACGTGGAGCTTTGGAAACTCAGCATCATACTTTGAAAAATCTACGTTCTGCCCTTTGTTTTAAGTTTGAGATACGAGAATGATTAGCACTGCAATTAAGCTTGAAAACCTAGAAACAAAGAAAGGTGATACTTTGCTATATTGGGCCCTTCAGTAACCTCATTCATAACATCATCACCCTTGCAGGATTTCTTCACAGGATTTCTATCATCAAGATCTTTGTTATATTTCACTAAGACAATTGAAAGAACACAAAACAAATTAAAATTGCCTTTTCCAAGCTGTAAATCTCTCTGAGAAGTTCCATTGCCCTGATGGTTCAAGGAGTGAACACCAGCTCACCCCAAAGTTTCATAACTGGGTTAATGTCAAAGGAATTCCTTCACTTTTGGACTAATTCATTTATATGAGAATTACTGCAGATTACGAGTCATCCTATGGTTTGTTTTTGGAGAAAGGACTAATCTGCCAGCATGAGTGGGAGAAAAAAATTAACAATATCCATCTCTTTCAGGAGTAAAATCTTTCATCATCCTATAACTGATTTCATGCTATGCAGGTGCTATCTTGGGGAATGGCAAGAGACTGATCAAACACAAGTGGATATTTCAAAGGAAAGAAATGACACTCTCGAATAACACTTGTTGACAGACATCTAGAAACTCTACATTTTTTGGTTAATATATTTATACTGGACTGAAAACAAGACAGAAAATAAAGTGCTTGGCATTAAAACCACATTTTAAAGTGACACTCATGAAGGCAATAAAGCTTCCTACTAGGTACAGTACTCCTAAATCTACAAAATCTGGGACCAGACTTTCCCCTATTAATCACACTACCCTACCTTTCTTGCAAGCCCACGGATTTAACTGTTAGAGTAGCTGGATCTGTCTCCACTTTAATGTCCATTACGCAGTCAAAGACCGGAGTCTCTGGTACAGGATCCAAGTCTAGGAAGTCATCCTCATTTTTCTCCTCTGTCCACTCTGAGTACGTGAATGAAGGCTGCCGGCTCACAGATTGGCGTCTGTCCTCTTGTAGTGGAAAGGGAAGGTCTGGACGGGCTCTGAGTAGATGCCAAAACTGGAGGAAACAAACATTAAAAAAGCTTTCTGCTTGTTGCCGGCCCTTCCATACAGCCTAGAGGATAGGGCTTTAGGGCAGCATCCCAGCTCACTATAATGTATTAGAACTGGAGAGTACTAAAGAGGACAGGAATGTTCCATGCAGGAGTAGCTTTGTGGTGCATGTTACAAGGACTCACATCTACCCATTCAAACCTGCTTTCAGCCACAGAGGTTTCCACAGAGCTGGCCAGGCTTAACTCAGGGATACAGTGGAAGTGGAATGTGCTTGTGACCATCATATGCAAGCCAACCTGCTATCACTGTCCTTTTGTTCAGTTTCTTACTCTTCCTAGGCTTGTTTAAAAAATAAAAAACTACTGTACTACTCTACAAATCATACCTCTCCTGACCTTAATGGTTTTCCATCTAAAATTTAGCTATAGCTGGGTTATAAACAAGTAAACATAATTTTCCCAAACTTCACATCTTCAATAATCTGGCACTGTACCCTGACCTCATGTATAAACCAATAATCTTATAAAGAGGCTTTGATTTTGATGCACCCAGTTTTAAGGCTCAGAATGCCCATCTCAGTTTCTGGCCAGTGGCAAATCCTGTTTTCCAATCTAATGATCTGATTTAAAGATGGTAGACATTAAATTATAAATCTTGTGAAGTTCTAGGACATAAATGTAATATTAAAGTTTATATTATAAACTAATGAAGGGTTTCAAATGGCATGAATCTAAAAAATTACTGTAAAATATTGATTTGCATGGATGCTGTGGCAGACCAGATGATCTGGAGATTGCATCAGTAGACTGTTTAATCCTACACAGAGGCCTCAGTTAAAAATTTCAAGTCCACCTCTGAATTCCAGGATCTGGAACCTTAGGCCAGCTTTGTCCCTCTAGAATTGAAGTAGAAGCACTATCACTGAGGCTGTTAGACAAACTATATTGTATTGCTATGCATCCTTTTGAGACTAAGAAGAAAAGGCTGTATTTTCCAAAGTAAAGCCACTTCTGTCCTTTTCTTACATGGCTTATAAATGGGAAGTTGAATTTAGAAAATATGCCATTAAAAAAGGTAAAACTTCTCTTCCTTGGCTACTGAAGCACATTAGCTTGTATAGGATTTTAAACCACAATTTTGTTGTGCCTAGGTGTTGTCAAGTACTCTTATTTCTCTGAGAAATAATGAAAGGAAGTGAAGCAAGTTTTAATTTCTGTCCATAGTCAGCTTTAGCAAATGTTAAGACTCTCACAAAGCAGCAGTATCATTTGACAGTTACTTCACACTTTTTGTTTGTTTGTTTCAGTGAATCAGAGTACACAGTAATGACAAAAGCAAACATAGGAAGCTGGTTACTAGACTTTTATTTTATACAAACTTGGGGCCAAATCTGAACCAATCATGTCCCACATGCTTGGCCTGTTGGATGACAAGCAAGAAGTTTGAAGATCTGATTCTATTTTCGCTCCCCAAGATGACTTCTGGAGCTTGGCAGTCCCATAGCTCTAGCCATGGCTCTTTCCCATACTGTAAGACTGCAATAGCTGAGCAATTCACAGTGTAAAATATCTGGTCAACAACTTTGTACTGCTGGAGAGTGCTGTTGTTACTAAAAACAACACTTGTGCTGAGGGCCAAGTTGAAGATCTACATACCAATTATGTATTACAGATTCTAGAGCTGGTACATTGACACAGGATTAATTTTACTGGTGATTTAACACACTGTAAAGTCAAAGAAACAAAAAGTTCACCCTAGAAACAAAGCAGCTTTTCTTTAGATGGAAAGAAGTGTGTGGTAAATCAGGAGCTGCCCAAGACACTGGAAGAAATTAAGTTAGACTTAAAAGTGATGGGGTTAAACTAAATAATGAAAAAATAGTCAGCTCTGAAAACCTGTTCAGGAGGACTAGACAGCTCTATGCTGATTTCTCTGCAGCTGCCTGAGTCATAAAACACCATTATATGAGGCAGAAAACAGACAGAATCACTAACACAAGCCTCAAGCACTCTATCCAGCCTTTTATTTTCACTGTGATTGCTTACTTCCCAACACATTCTGGTATTGGGGTATTCTCTGTGAAGTGCATCAAACCTTAGCTGATGTCTGCTCTCTCAAAAAAATTGCTCAACATGTATTAGAGTCGCAAATTCCCTGAAATAGGAATGAGTTGGATTTCAGCAAGTGCAGACTACACAGGGCCTCTCTTCTCTTGGTATCATTTCTGAGAATCTGCTGGATCACCTTTTCTCAGCCTCGTAAGATGGCCCAACAGTTATTGCTCTACATTAAAGCAACAAAGTACTTGTATATAAAGGCACATTTTCTCCCTTCCCTGGGGAACTACTAAACCATTACTGTAAGTTACCACAGTTTCTGAAAAAAAAAAAAAAAGCATAAGCTGCTTTTCACTGGTATGTCATCTAGTATACACATCTGACCTATCACTGAGACTGACCTATCAGTTCCGTCTATAAAGACACAAAGGTACATTTGGGAAAGAAAGATTTCATTATATAAATGTGAAAGACCCCTTCTAGGCAGCATATCACATAAAATAGATGGGGAAAACAAGAAAGAGAAAGAAGGAAAAGGGAAAAGGGAAAAGGGAAAAGGGAAAAGGGAAAAGGGAAAAGGGAAAAGGGAAAAGGGAAGGGAAAGATCATTCAGCTGAGAAAGAGGAAAAATAAAGAAAACTGTCTTCATGCAACTATCTGATGTCCACCAGGCTGGGATTCTAGAAACTCAGCTTAGATTAATCACTAAGTTATTTTCAGTGTTCAGCATAAGCTGCTTTTCACTGGTATGTCATCTAGTATACACATCTGACCTATCACTGAGACTGACCTATCAGTTCCGTCTATAAAGACACAAAGGTACATTTGGGAAAGAAAGATTTCATTATATAAATGTGAAAGACCCCTTCTAGGCAGCATATCACATAAAATAGATGGGGAAAACAAGAAAGAGAAAGAAGGAAAAAGGAAAAGGAAAAAGGGAAAAGGGAAAAGGGAAAAGGGAAAAGGGAAAAGGGAAAAGGGAAAAGGGAAAAGGGAAAAGGGAAAAGGGAAAAGGGAAGGGAAAGATCATTCAGCTGAGAAAGAGGAAAAATAAAGAAAACTGTCTTCATGCAACTATCTGATGTCCACCAGGCTGGGATTCTAGAAACTCAGCTTAGATTAATCACTAAGTTATTTTCAGTGTTCTGCTAATTGCTAATTTTACACCTTATTCCCTAAATAGTGACAGAAGCAGATGTTTTCAAATTGCAAAGCAGCATGACCTGGGCTGCACCAAAAGAAGCGTGGCCAACAGGTCAATGGAGGTGACTCTCCCCCTTCATTCCGCTCTGGTGAGTCCCCTCCTGAAGTACTGCGTCCATCTCTGGAGTCCTCAGTACAGGAAAGATATAGACCTGTTGGAGCAGGTCCAGAGGAGGGCCACAAAAATGACCAGAGGGCTGGAACACCACTTCTATGATGACATAGGCTGAGAGAGTTGGGGCTGTTCAGCCTGGAGAAGAGAAGGCTCTGGGGAGGCCTATTGAGGCCTTTCAATACTTAAAGGGGGCTTATAAGAAAGATAAGCAGAGACTTTTTAGCAGGGCCTGTAGTGACAGGACATGTGGTAATGGTTTCAAACTGAAAAGAGGGTAGATCCAGACCAGATATAAGGGAGAAATGTTCTACAATGAGGGTGAAACACTGGAACAGGTTGGTCTGAGAGGTGCTAGATGCCCCATCCCTGAAAACATTCAAGGTTAGGTTGAATGGGACTCTAAGCAACCTGCTCTAGTTGAGGATGCCCCTGCTCCTGGCAGGTACTAGATGACCTTCAGCGGTCCCTTCCAACCCGAAGCATTCTGTGATTCTATGCAACAGTAAAGTAGGTAGAAAGAGATAACGCTCATAGCTTTCTCTAACCTCTCCTTCCTAATGCCACTGTAACAGAGAACATACTGGGCAAGATGGACCATTGATCTGACCTCACAGGACATTCCTTCTGTTCTGGTTCTCTACGACGTGTCCAGAGAACAGGCTGTCACACAGAGACAGTCATGTCTCCACTCTAGTTCGGAGACTGTTAGCACAGAATACAGGAATACAAAACTGAGAAAGTTTGACTACGTGGAAACAGTACTAAAGTTTGAACCAACACTTAAAAATGGGCCAAGTTCACTCTAATCTACACTGGTATAAGTGTTCACTTGCAAGGAATTATTACATATTCAAAGCAGTTCAAACTGAGATCAGAATTTTTCGGCGCAGAGAGCTTTCATTTACAGTTACTTTCTGTGCTAAGAATGGGTCAGCAAGAAAATACTTCAATCCAGCAAGGACGGAAACTAGGTTGGACATGCTGAGAAATCACACTCCCACCATTTTGATGGGCATGTTTTGCTGCAAAATTCCCTGGAATTCACTGAGTTCATCACAATTCTCAGATGTCTCACTTTTATTCTTTAATATATGCCATTACAAAACCACCAGAAGCCTTTTTTTGAGGACAAAATTCATCTGGATAAGGAACAGCATCATCAAAAAAGCAGAAAATTGCATAAGCCCAGCTAACTTCCTTGCCTACATTAATGATCACAATAATGGAGGCATTAATATTAATTACTTTGCCTTGTGAACAATTTTTAAAAGTACATTCACTCGACACATTAACCAGAAGATTTTGCCACTGTGCTCACTCTCGGTGAACTTAACCATGGTATGCAATATGACAAACTTCCTACCAGAGTAAATCAAAGGAGGTATTATTGCCCTCTCCTTCACACTGATGCAGCTACACTTGAATACTGTGTCCAATTTTAGGCCCTCCAATTTAAGCAGAGAAGGACCAACTGGAGTGGGCCCAGTGGAAGGCTACAAAGGAGGTCAGGGGTCTGGAGCACATGATCTTTGGAAAAGGTGGAGGGAATTGGGCTTCTTCAGCCTGGCAAAGAGGCTGGGGTGATCTAACAGCAGCCTGCAACTACTGGAAGAGCAGCTCCAGAGCTCATACAGTCAGACTCTTCTTGGTAGCAGTAATAGATACCACAAGAGACAATGGCCGTAAGCTGCAGAAATTAATCTTGGACATTCAGTTTTGGGAAATTCAGAATAGACATTAGAAAAAAATTCTTCCCCAACAGCACCATGCAGTCCTGGCAGAGGTAGCCAGAGAAATGATACATTTCCTTCCCTGAAAATTTTCAAAACCTGTGTAGAAAAATGCATGTTTGACCATATTGGGTGTTGGCAACAGCCATGCTTCAAGCAGGATGTTAGACTAGCAATCTCCAGAGGTCCCTTCCCACCACCGGTCCTGTGACACTCTGATGTACTTCATTACACTGTACCTCACTCAAACAGTACGTACACAGTACAGCTACAATTTGCTAAGCTGCCTGAAGGTTTAAGGACATGAAGTGATGTTCCACCTGTAACTGTGTTCCCACTCTAACAGAACAGTACACAGGGGTATGAAAAGCCAAGTTCAATTAGAGCTCCCTAAAAAGAAAGAATTCTCCCTAGTTTTCCCATCTAGCACACACCTTTGTTCCAGTTACACAATCAATAGACAAACACAATACGCTCCTCCTGCTTCCAAACAGCTGACAGCTAAATAGATTAATTGTAGTCATGTCACTACTATTGTTCTGCAGCTGGGGCCTTGGCCTACATCTACATGAGTGTTACATTCACAAGTACACCCGTGCTCTGGAACAGCTCTTGCTGCCACTTTAGTCAATGGATGCTCTGCAGGCAATTCAGAAGGCAGCAATATTAGATGGTCCCAGTACTGAAGCACATCCCTTCTATTTAAGTGACAATAGTTTGCCTACCTGTGGATGGAAAGAATAAAAACCATCAGTGTAACCCCTAATTTATAAAGAAATTGAGTAAGGATAAATGTAGTCATGATTCATCTATGTAAAGCAAGTAGAATTACATAGAAATAGCCTGAAAGATGTTGCTTTACAGTCAACTTTAGCATAATATCAACAACTTTGGGTAAATTAGACATCTTCTAAGAACTCATGAATACAGTTTGCACAGTATCATAGCTTACCAGAGATCCTACAAGTAACAGTCCTAGAGAAGCTAAAGACAGTAGGATGTATGATACCGCAACGCTCCCGATTCTAGTCAGGTCCTGTGAAACAACAGAATTGACAACAATTCAAAAATTATTTAGAGGCACAGTATAGCGTCTGTATGCATGTTCTTGGCAAACTGTGTATTTGTTTTTGGATTTCTCATGTAGTCATACCATACTCGTCTGGTACCACCAACAGAAAAATGCCAGGCAGAGAAGACTGGAACTGAAACCATCTCCAAGTCCCAGCATCTCAGAAGGTCTGAAAAACAGATTTCACTGTGAAGGCAAACAGGAAATCTGCTTCCTACCCTTATGCATTATCAAAATTGAGATCTGGATACACAATTCAGTTTTGCAGTCTGAACCCATTTTTCATTGCCATAGCCAGTGTAATTTTATACTGCGGCAAAGGGCTTTGAAGAAAGTTTACTACTGTTCCCGTGTTTGTGGGTCCTTACATAAAACCCAGTCACTGTTTTATACGTTTATAAAACACACATTTTATACGTTCTCTACACATTCTGTGAAACACCATCAGGTTCATTCACACCACTGGCAGGAAAATTCACTCTGATGCCTTAGTCATATTTAAGTACTTTAGAGTTCAGCCTATTCTCTAATGGGCTTCAGTGAGCAAGGAATTTTACTCTGTTTCTGAATCACTAGTACAGCTAAAGAGAAATTCAGAGTTAAGAGCTTTCATTTACTTATTTTAATGTCAGATTTCTTTGCCTTTCCTGTTTTCAAGTCTAAATTTGCACTGCAAATGGTGCTATAACAAACAGTCCTCAAAGATATACATTAACATCTGCACCAAGTCATGCTTGGGGTGTTCTTGTTCTGCATTCTAGGAATCAGTTTCCTCCATGCTGAACTCTTAAGTCAAAATCCTTTAAATCGGGTATTTTCTGTAAGAAACAATTTATTAATGACTGACCCACTGCAACTAAGATACAGACTATGCTCTACAAAGTGCTCCGATTGTGCATAATAAATCCAACTGAGAAAGGCCAAAGCAAAAGGGCTCCTTTCAAATAAACAAAAGAACAGGTGACATGCAGCTCATAAACATTGTTAAGTGAACACAAAGAACAGACTCCACTGTACTTCAGCCACAAGAGGCACTGAGTCAGATTTCCTATTTGTACTGCATAGCCTCCGCTACAAAGATAATGTACAATGAATCTAAACATTCTGATAGCAAATAGATTTTGCCTGACTTTTGAAAGTAGCTGCTCACCATTTAATTAAGTTCTGTCCACACTAGAGAAATCTGTACTGGGTATAATTACCCCAGTAATTTATCAGATGAATCATACTGGTATACATGTCATTATGTCATGGTGAGAAGTGAAGCATTTTACTGGTGTAGCCTTGTAGATATAATTGAATCTGTATACCTAGTACACCTGAAACACTTTTACTACACATAGACATGCTCTAAACGCTCAACAAAAATAGAATTTTGTGACTGAGTATCTTGTGATTTGCACCCTTTATGTGGGTTGATCCATTCTTCCAGAATTTAAGCTTCTATCCATCCTAATAAATTCAGTTCTGGTTCTTTCTTTACTGTGGACTAAATCTTAGTCGGATGATTTCTTACTGCATTATTTTCTTTGCAATCATTTGCACATTTTGAAAAATCTCCTGTTTTGATCTAATATCATAGCCAAAAATTCAGTCCTGTGTCTTGAAGATAAAATACGGACTTGTTTACAGAAAACTCTTTTCAGTGTTTCAGGACACACACACAATGCAGCAGTCACTATATTATATGGACTACATATGTATTATACTTTTAATCAGAAGGGGTATAGAAACAGCACCCAAGGCTACTGATATCAACTATATAATCAGAGAGGAGTAGAGGAACTTACCTCCCCTTGATCTGACAAAAGCTGTTTAAATGGGCTAAGCAAGTAAGACAGCAGGTCAAAGGCATTCTGAGCTGCTGGGATGGTCCCATAAGTGCTGTACCACAGCATCATGCAGAGAAGCTGTGCAATCAATCAGAAAATACATAATGAGCATCTCTCATTATACAAACATTCATTTTCATTTCAAGACTGCATAATTAACTAATTTAGCTTTCATTGATTTCATGTTGATCATCATTTCTGCTTTAAGAAGTCAGGTATTTTCTAGGCTGCAGCTTAACAAGAATAAAAAAAGACTGAAGGCTAAATGCTCAGCTACCATTAACTAGATGCGTATCACTGAATTAAGCAAGCTTACTCTGACCTACATGAGCTAAAGGATTGTCCATGGTAGCCTGCACATTAAAAGAGCAACAGATTTCTCTGACTTCTGAACTTTTAGCATTATTACTTTTAGATCAAAACTGGTAATTTGATGAGCTTTGGATGTCATTAAAAGACTATTAAGGCCTATTGTATACCATGCAAGGTTCTCACCAACAGCCATGTTCACATAGGTATCCCTATAAACAGATACACACGCACATATACATGTTGAAACATTTCATGTGAACCACTTAAGGTTGAGGCACACAGTTAAAACTATAAAGGCAACAATGTTATATTTAACAATTTCACCAAAAGATATGCCCTCATCCCTGCCCAGGAAGGGCACACTGCAACTTTAAGGGATACATCTCCCAGTCCACTTTTTAACAAGACAGTTATTTACCCCCACACATATCAGCTACAGAAGATGGATGTGTTGGGAGATGGGTCATTTGGCAAAGGAGGCATTTGCAGAGGGGCAGGGAACGGTACGGGAGTCTGGGACATCAAAAGGCAGGGGCTGTTTACAAAGCAAGGCTCTGTGAACTGGCTGCAGAAATGAGAAGACTGCAGCTATGTCCACTGCTACATCTACAATGAACGAGGAGGAAACCTCCCAGGCCAACAAAGCTTAAAAGAAGGGTCTCAGCATTTCAAAGCAATGACAAGCTGCCTTACCAGTATCTGAGAGAGGACAAACAGACACATGTTGTCTCCAGGCGTTAATCCATTCCACTGGGCAGGCCAACCAAGCAGTGCTGTTTTCTGGGAGGTTTTCAGGGACTGCTCCTTCTTGCTCAGCTGTCCTTGTCTTCCTTCAGCTTCATCCACTGACTCCATAACAGCTGGATTGGAAACACCTTCACGTGAAAATGACATGTGAAAGGAATGAATAGTATGTAACCTTGCAGCCACCGCAGAGCCTGCCAGGGCTATTGTTTTCCTAGAGACGATGGTTACCTCTCAGTTCTGCATCAGTAAGCGCGGCTCAGGATTGTGAGCGTCACACTCTATTAGTGCAGCTGTATTCACCTGCCTTCGTCAGAAAAAAGTGAGTGTGGGCGGATAAATTATTTTTCCTTTCTTTCTGGAGGTGCAGATTCTGGGCTTTGTTGTTAATAAATTCTCATTTACATCACTGCACCTTTTCGTTTCTACTTTCTAAAAGGAACCATCTGTGCTATTTCCTAGCGCTGTGCTTCTCAGTTACATGGTGGCAGAGAACCCATTTTGTCCTTCCCTGTTTCAATTTCTCTAATTCCCCTTATTTGTTTGCTTTGTCTAATTTGATTATAAATTTCTGAGGTAGACACTGCTTCACGTTAGGTGTCCAAATAGTGCTCAAGGGCTCTGGATTTTGGATGACTGTCCTAAGGCACTAATAACACAGACTTTATTCTAAAAACTTACTTCTTGGATGAATTCATACTCAATAGCTATTTAAAAATGTCACAATACTATTCCATTCAGTGGAAATATGCACTGGAGTGGCTAGTCCCTCAGTAACAGTACTTTGAACACAATGTGCAGATCTAAATTAATTCACAAAATAGAAAGAGTGACAGATCAGATCCATTTTATGGAAGTACTACTGATTTACATCCTTCTACATAAGGAAAGCCCCAAGACTGTTCTATGTACAACACTGTAGCCATAAGCCTAAGCCAGCCATCTGTGCTCCAGGGAAAGGCCACATCATTGGCCCTTTTGTGGTTTGTTGAGGTCAAGTTTCTACAAAATGTTTCTCTCATCAGACACTCCTCTAAATGTCTCACAATAGTAACTCTAAGTCAGATACACATCCATAACCTAACCACAGCTCCAACTGGGCAAATGAAACACAGGATCCGGGTACCAGCTGAGGGTCTGGCCACTGGTACAGTAATGATTCATTAAAATATCTCTTTTTGATTTCTAAAATACAAAAATGTGACAGTAGGCAGGAATAAGAGATGCTTATTCCCACTCGTGATTGTTCTCCCTCCCCTCCCTGAAACAGACCTTAGGCATCCATCCCTGCACAAGAGAAAAAGCAGTTTGGGAAATGCTGATGGCTTCCTCTACAAGGTTTTCCATTCCCACAGCTGCCCAACAGCAAGGAGCTCATGATTTAATAACTGGGGAGACTCAGAGATAACACAAGAAGCAGCATCTGCAAGGTACTACCAGGTACTTTCCCAGGAGCTCAGGTTACTGGTTTCTCATTTTCAAAATATCTCCAGTGAGTGTATGACAGGTAGCAGCCTCAGCAGGGTATGCTGGGTATAAGTGACTGTATGTAGCCTTTACACAGGTATTTCTCAGGAAGCACAGAGAATGTGCATCTAGACAGACACACATCCATGCACGGAAGAACTCAGTAATTTGCATAAACACTGTCAAAATGTCGTATTAAATACACGTCAATAAAACATGGAAAAATATGGAACTAAAAAGCTAAAACCAGATGTGTTAACAATCACAGCCTGTACTGCTCACAGCAGTAAAAATTCCTTCACTTTCTTCTATATGTCTTTAATGCTAGAAGACACCTGCTTGAAAATAGCACTTTTCAAAAAAAAAAACCAGTTTCTGGAATCTAGCTCAAGAGATCATGAGAGCTCCACCTCTCTGTCCTTCAGGCTCCAGCTGATAATCTACAGTCCATGGCAAACACTTCCAGGAAATAGAGCGCCCAGATGCACTCCTTGGTGTCCAGGGACACCAACCACACACTCAACACCTGACTTCTGATACCATGCTACATAGAGCTGGAGCCCAAGTTCTCCAGGAGAACAACATAGCAACCACATTAAGCAGCCAAAGTTAAGGCTGCCTAAATACTTTCAATGTTGACCTTTTATTTTTCATTTTCCATTATGTGCTAAAACTTCAAGTTGAAAATTTTCAAGCTTCCAAACTGCTTCATGCCTCACTGGATTTGGACACAAACTGAGGAGAAAACCTCTGTTAATGTTTGTAATTTTTTCTGCTATTTTTGCAGGATGTTTATGCACTGTATTTTGAAACAGGAATTTGAAATTTAGCAGGGACAGAATCTTGATGTCAGAAATTATTTTTGCCATCCATGCAAAAAGCCATGCACCTGTGGCTGAGATATAAACATTCAAAAATATCCAATTACATATCATTTATTATGGCTTACTCCTAAAGTCTCTAACCTTCTCCTTTCACTACACATCTTTTAAGTCCTACTTTTCCTTTCTCTGCATTAAATAATACACCTCTGCCCCTAAGAATGGCTAATGAACCCATTTACTGTTTTTATCAAATCCTAACTATTTCCTTTCTTGGATATCCCTTCTCAAAGTTCAAGATAAAATGCACACAGAGAACTATAACATCTTTGTGTAGACAACCAGAACAAGGAGCAAGGACGTACAGATTTCAAGCTCAGCTTTCAACTATTTTCTATAAGTTACAACGTTTCTATGTTTCAAAAGACATTTTTTTAACTGACCAAAAGCTAATCCACCTGCCTTATGCAGCAGGTAAACAATTTCTTTCTTTTGTATTTGTGACAGCCTGAGATTTTACAAGGTCACTTCTCTGTATGTTGGAAACAGAATTCTGATTCTAGTATGACAACATGAAGGCCACTAACCATCCGCCTTCTGGAACAAAGAGGCCAAAGTTAGGGGACTGCTCTGTGTCTGTAACCATGGGGATCGATGCCCAGAAGCCAAATTCCTGGTATTCCAGTGTTGTCTAGCAACAGCTGTACAATTCTGGGAGTCACATTCTCCTTCTTATGACTGCCCTATATGAAGGACAATAGACTACTTCTACTTTCAGTTATTTTCACTGCATAAGGTAGAGATCTGCTCTGTGGACCTAGGAGCCCAGAATTCCAGCTCTGCTGAATTGATGCAGTTCAGCTGTTATCCAAAGGTATTTTCACTGATACAGTCAAAGACAACAGGGGCACCAGGGCAAGAATAATAAACAACTGTCTGAATTCATACATGTAAGCATATAGCTAAAGATTCATGCCTTGGGTATACAAAGAAAGTGCTTTGGATTAATTAAAGTCCACTCAAAAATTTGGTACTCCAAATCACAAAAGATTAGATTTCAGCAAATGTAATTCTGCCCACTTAGGGTTCTGTATTGATTTAACTATGTCAGGTTTAAGCAATACTTCAATTACCATTCACAAGTCATCTTGCAATCCTATATTCCTGTATTATTTGCCCTTATGGTTTGCCTGGTTTCTTGCAGTGCACAGATTAGGTAAAAAATGAGTGAGACACCAGTAAAGTTTTCTTGTGTCAAGGTCAGTGCAAATGTCTTGAGACAGCTGACAAGGATGACTACATCCCAGAGGAGTGAATTAAACCTCTCCTCTGCTAGTGATTTGACTGCCAGTGAAAGCGAACCATCCATGTAATATCCTTCTGAATTTTCCTGCATTGTGGAGACTGGGATTCAAGTTCCACTTATGCTTTGATGCAGGGCTATGCTTGCTAGAAAAAATACTTTGGCAGAAGAATTAAACACACCTCACATCTGTAGCAGCCATATGGCCTGTTAAACCAACCTGAAATTTCAAAACAGCACCATAAACTTAACCTCATCCTCACTGTTTAGGAAATGAACTTTCTGGATCAAATCAGTGATCCATTCATCCTGCATTCTTTCCTTAAAAATAGTCACCAAGTACAAGCCGCCAAAAATAAATGGCACAACATTTTGCTGTGCAATAATCTATACAGGGAAACACCTTTGTTCACTCACAAGGTAACAACTGGCTTCTGTAACTCAGACAGTGTCCATTTTAAAACCCCTGTGCCTCCATCTCTTTCTTTTTCTCACTTCATATGTGGGTACATAAAAGGTGAAAGAATGAAACAAGAATACCTATATACACTCTCAAAAAAACATCTGCTTAGAGTACTAAACTAACTGAAACACTAAAAGGCACCATAGTGATGATAAGTCAAGAATGCCTTGCAGTAACAAACATGTGACGATCCAATCGAATGCTGCTGTGGGCGAGGCATCAACAGCTCTGTAACCCCACCAACTCATAGAGACCTTAGAGAAAAAGAAAACCAAACAAAATTCCCCAGGGATATGTATCCTGGCTGTATTTTCTAATGAAGTTAGCACTTTAAAAGGAACTTGTGTCTTTTCTTGTGCATGGGTGCTAATGCTCAAGGAATTGACACAGCTCTGTTGGCAAACTTAACAATGTATTTCTGGAATGAAAAAATCCTTACCAAAAGGATTTTTATAATAGAAATAGAAATTTTCAGCAATGAAAATACAGTGGTTACGCAGTTATTAGACTTTTACTTACATCCATCACACTGCACCTGTGGGAATTTTGCTTCTGGAGGATTGGGAAGTACTGCCTTTTCACTAGGATATACAAAATTTGTATTTCCACCATTGGAAATACAATACAATACAATACAATACAATACAATACAATACAATACAATTGTATTTCCAGCATTCCACCATTATGGTAATGATGGCTTCTTCGTAATTTGTGCTGGAATCCCTGAGCTCTGTAGGACAACCTGCCAGACACACAAGATAGAGGGAAAAATGGAGCTCATCTGTTCCAGCAACTCTCATGCTGCAGCAGTCAATGCACCACAGCAGCTCAGCTGCATTGTCCCATATTTGTTTTACATGTGTAGAAACCCATAACCCTCTGAACCTGTCCGTATCTTCATGATGGCTGTGCATGGCAAGAATTTACTCTATAAGAAGGAATGACAGTGTGGAACCATTGCAAAGTATGAACATGTCAGCAATACTTCACATCCATCAAGATTACCAACACTTCACACCAGAGTCCTAAATCCACATACAGCCTCCACATCTTCAGGTATCAAAATGCAGCTGCCTACTGAAAACAGTCCCTGAGCTCCATTTAACTGCTAGGGAGAGCTGCTATTGATTAGAGGCCAGTAGATGAATGTATACTGCTCATATGGGTCTGCAAATCAGTTTTTTATTGTCACATACACCTAAACTGTATATGCAGGACATAGCCCTTTGGCATTCTACTTCACATATCTGGTCAAGACCTTGTAAATCTGCAGGTCCTAAGGCACGATGCTTGCAGGCAAGCCCAGATGCTGGCAAGACACATCAAAGCTGAATGAGCTGCCTCAGAGTGCTCATGAACAAGAGATAGCTTGTGCTGGAGGGTAAAAAGACAACCCATCAAATCAAGGAAAGGAGCTTTAGGAGAAAGATACTGGCTGAGAAGACAAGACTCTCTTTTGCACTGCAGTGGTATGGGAGTAAGTGGGTAAGAGGATGGGGACCTTTCACACTTGCACGGCAAACACAACTTGTCTACTTACATTTCTCTTTCTCTCTCTGCAGGAAATCAACCGGTGGATCACTATTCTACAGCTCAGAAACTTTTACTGAACTTCTTTATAACTAGCCAATCTCAGATATTAAGGAGCCAAGTGTAATGACAGAAGCTGCATTGTTACTGTCTAGAGATAGATGCAATTCACCACCTAGGAAAGTCTGTTTTTTCTTGATGGCCTCTGCACCTCCAACTCAATTGACAAGTTATGTTAAAAATTACACTCAAGAACTAATAAGCTATGTTGAAAGCTGGAAATGCTATTTCCAACACTTACTGTTATCCTAAGAATGCATCCCTTTCTCTCTGGCTCCTTTATTAATTTATTTTTTCCTTCCCAGTCATAATATGGTATTGACTACTACTGCTCTGCTTGATCCCTGACCTGCTCTGTTAACAAGCAACTCCTGGGTTGATGCGCGCATCAAGATGAATGTAGCTGCTCAAAAGCTCTCAAGTGACACTGTTTCAGTCTCTCCAAAGATACCAGAGCACAGCACCCCCCCATTCAGGGTTTTGATTTGTTGGGGGGCGGAGCAGGTTCTACATTATCTACATCAACCAAAAGGAAAAAAGTTAATCTGAAAGATCAAACTCTGGAACACAAGTCTGGAAAATTTGGTGACAATGATACACACTACAGCTTTAAAACTGACCTTTTAGTAAATGCGACCACCGATACAAAGTGTCTACCTGCCATTGCTCAGTCTATAGTGAAAAATCAGCGTCCTCCCTTCTGAAAGAAACACAGAAACTGACAATACCACAACTTTTTGCATTATTACAAAACAGCTTAGAAAGACACTGCAATGGCACCTTCTTATTATTGAGAAAAAGGTTAATTTACCCTTGTGTGACAGAGGACAACCCACAGATATAATCAATTATCCTTTGCACTCGCTCGTCCGTGAGTGGCAGTTAGCATGCTTAAAGCCAGCAGCCTTGTTCGAAGAAAGGAAAATGTTCTCTGTGGAGTTCTTAAAACAACAGTTAAAAGCTTAAGCTTAAGCTTTTATTAAACTGGAGACTTGCACTTTTCAAGCTCAGCTGCTGCTTAAGCCAAGCTCTGATCACCAAAATGGAAAGACACATCAAGAGAAAAAGAAAGCAAGGAGGAAAGTCACACAGAAAATCTGTGAGGAAGCCAGGCAGCAAATTGAAGACTACATATTTCTAGCCCAATGCTTCTCCCTTTTCACTAGCAACATTTTTCACAAACTTGAAGAAACTTTCCTCTCTACTTGAAATAAGTTCTGCTGAAAAGAATACACAGCCCCTTCTCCCTGTTGGTGAGCTCTGCAGCTCTATCCATAAATGGCCTAATTCTCATCTCTGAGGGAACAGGAACCTGATGCCAGAGCGTGCGAGGAAAATAGTTGCCTCTCTACTCAGCAGAGCTCCCTGGTGAACTGCTGAGTCACACATTTTCTCTGCATTCGTTTTCACACTGCTCCCACTCAGTCCACCTGCCACTTCATCTGGGCTGGGTGGGAGGAAAGAAAAAGAGGTGAAGTCAGAAAAAACGTTCATGTTCATCCAGGCCCATTATTATGATACTGCAGGGTCACATATAAAAGCAAGCCTGCAAGCTGCAAGGGATGGAGAAAAGAAATACCACATTGCAAGACAAACTGCCTCCCTCTCGTTATACAAGAGAAGACTGGCCAGCAAATAAGTTGTAAAACTCATCTGATTCCAAATCAGTCACTGATGTTATGTGCTTGCTGATATGTTCTGCAGATTTCAGGTCTTGAGGTTTTCCCTCTTCTCTGTGGTTCAGAGGAGCTTTCAAGCTGTTGTGATTTTTTCAGCAGTCCAACAGGTACTGTGTAGTAACTGACTGGCTGCCACAGGGAAGTGTCACAATGATAAGTGCCAATACCATTTGGATAGATCCTAGCTCCTAAGGGCATCTTCAATGGAGTTGTTGTAGTGGAAATGTCCACCAGCCCCAAACTTTCATCAATCAAGAAGATGAAGAGAAAATCTTAGCCATTTTCTTGCAGCTTCCATAAAATCCAAGTGTAACAGGAGCCAACATCTCCTGCTACCTATTAAGTTCTTATGCAGAAAAGGGACTCTGCTCTCAGTGGTGGGATACACATTTATCACGGTTATAGAAGGTCCAGATTTTTCTTAGGTTGGGCTGTAGATACAGAAACATATCTTTATTTAAATTATCAAGGTAGTAATTTTTTCCATAATTAGATTTCTGGACAGTACAGTTTATAGGTCATGAAAAAATAAAATGCCTAGAAGCTTTCTAGTTTATTAAATCAATGATTTGAAAAAGTGCTTCTGAAACTGACTTTTAAATTAAACTAGGACAACTGATTAATTTTCAGACTAATTCTGAATGTACTGCTACTGTTAGTATTCAGTAGAAAAACTGGGGGCTTGTTAGGAACTAAATAAGGGTTTTGTTTCATGAAGTAGAATTAGCTATTCAAAAAGTAAGCCTGTCTTTCCCTGTAAGAAAGAGTCTTTTCTTAGGTAATGCTCATGCTTCTCAGTAATTCTTCTGGTGCAAGTCCGTTTGCTTGAAAACGTGCTTGCACTGTACAGGCCTGAAGTGCAAAGACAAAACGCAGTCTGAGAAGAGCTTAATGACATCGTGTTAACAATGCCTTTCTGTATCAACTTCCACTCCCCACCTCCTAGAGTGGCTCATCGCTGTGTTGATTAAGGAATAGTTCATGAAAAAATATAAACACAGGGGAAAACAAATATTGGAAAGAAAAAAGCAAAACTTAAAACCTTCTCAAAGTTCCCTGCCTCCATACAGTTTTTCTTTACAAATAATCAAAAGTACAAGACAGGTTTCTGGACTATGAAGTCATCCTTGAAGAGTGAAGGATGCAGCCTGCCACCAGAGACTCTGTTTCACTGAATGGTGGGACTGGGAGACTTCATTTGAGCTGCCATCAAACTCTTTCTTCCTGAAAGAAACCAGATGCTCAAGCCAGCACTCCTCCCAGACCCAGAGTCCTATACAGTGCTATTGGCTGCTTAATATATCCAGCCCACCTAGTGACAAATTAACTTATTTGATCATCTCACTGAATATCCAGTCTGTAATAATTCATATGAAAAGGAGTTGGCAAGGACAAAGCAATTCATGACACACTTGAGTGACACTGCTCTAGATCAGGTGTAAGCCTCACTTACATGGGAGGAAGTAGAAAACAAAATCGAGCTCTATGCTCTAGAAAGACAGGCCTCCCAGTTCAGTGAAGACAAACACAAGGAACCATCAAAAGCAGTAAGGGACCATCAGATAAAGCAACCATATGGGAAGTATATGATAGCTACTGTACCATCTGCTGGGGCCCAATTCTCCTCAAATACTCATTATAAACTTCTATGGCTCTGCTAATAATGGGGGAGTTGCTCCTAATTTCCAGTGTAAGATTAGTTATGCCCTTGTTCACACACAAATCGTACTCCCACTATAATGTCAAATATGCAAGATGTTTATTCTTAACGCCTCTACTAATGCTTACAGGTCTTAAACACAAGTTGGGTTGTTAAGCACTGTCCTTTTTCCTTTTCTCCTGTGAAACATGTCCAAGTTAAAGTTAAAAGATATGCTATTTCTCATGGCAGCTAGGGCCCTTAGAGCAGTGTTTGCTTTGAAACAATTAAAATATTAAATATGGTGTCAAGTTACAGCTCTTAAAAAATGAATGCAGACCCTCGGCAGGCAGAGACAGTGAATATTATCTTCTATCACACCCACACATAATTAGCATTTGCCATGTTTCAATCAGGGCTCTATTCAGAGCTTCTTTTGTTTTTGCGCAAGGCTATTCCCTCCTTTCCTATTAAACCCAGTTACAGAAGGTCCATCTGATTACCATCTAACAAGTCCATGCATTTTTTTCTTTTTTTAACTAAAGAATACATTTCTTTGTTATGCTGTTTCCTTCAGTGAAAGTTTTCAAGTGCCTGGTGATAATTTCGGAGGTCCCTTCAGCTTTCGTAAACAGACTGCAAACTGACTTTCAGTGGACTTGGTTGTCCTAAGTTATTCCCAGCCTGCAAACTCCCTTTAACAATGAAAACGGAAACCCACAAAGCAGCTCTGTAATTCCACAGTTACTGAGCTACAGCTTTGACTGCTCAGGGATCAGCCTTGCACAGACAACATAGCCCGGAAAAACTTCCAACAGCACAATGATGCTGATTGAGATGTACAGAGTTGAATTCTCTTTCTGAAACAGGATAACCAACTCTCCCCTCCCAAACCAAAATTATCAGTTTTGTGCCTTTAGCTACAGGACACACTTAAAAGTGCCTGAATGCATAATTTAAATGCATTTAAAATGCAGCAGCAATCATTTAAAACCAGTCAAACAGCCTCTGTGATAGAAGAGTGAATTTGACAATTAAATAAGCACATTTTGGTTTCATGCACTTTTAAAAGTATTTACTAGTAATACTCCTACCATCTGAATTGGTGTTAGCACACTTGCACGGCTTGGAAAAAAAGCGTATTTCTTCTCTTAAATGAATAACTTCTGCAGTTCCGATGCTAATACTATTTTGTGTTTCTAGTTTCTTTTCAGTGACTTCCTAGCCTCGTGTCCGGCAGGTATTAAATCTGCTTTCTGCTCTGGTGAATGAGAGGGTTGGGCCTTGAAGCAGATGGGTGCTATGCTGGCTTCCTGCCAGCTTCAACTGTGAATATTTTGATGTCATTCATTTGGGTATAGCCTGCTTTACTATGTGACTAACATCTTGTGCCCTGGAGCCTTCAGCAAAAACAGTTAGGAAAGCCACTATCACATTCAACATTTATTTCAAAGACATTCTCTTTCCTGAGCAAAGTAAATTGTATCAAGACCAGACTCAACAATCATCTTCAGCCACAAACCTGATACATGCCTCAAGGCTACTATCCCAAATAAGAGCATTCCACTTCCTTTTATGCATTCAGAAAGGCTATGCTTGCACTGCTTGCCTTCCTTAGAAAGCAATGGTAACATAATTCAGATACTGTAACTTAGGCTCCAGAATAAGCACTTGTGTAGATAAGGGTGTGGACATCTAGAAACAGGATGTCCATGCTCAATTTTAGCTCCAGAGTGCTATTTCCACCCAGGGCTACTCCATTATGGGTCCAAATGCAAATCCTCCACAATTAAATATTATTGCTTCCAGCTCAGTGCTTGCTACCTCTGTAACTACAGTCTCTTCATATTAAGGACATACTTAGATTATTAAAATGTCATAAGTCTCATTAATCTCTCCTTCTCCCTAGCTGACCACATAGCAGCACAAAAAAACGAATAGTGTACATAGAGGAAAGTAACAGTCCACTCTGCTTACTTGAGTCTAGCCTATATGGGTTCTTCTGCTGTGCTCATCATCATGGATACACAAGCCTTAAGTAGTGAACTAAAAAAAATACAACAGCTTGCCTTCTCATCCTCTTCCCAGTGAGAGAACATGCACAGAGCAATGTTTTGTCTAGACAGATAAGCAGACATGCATGAGTTGTTACGGATCTATGTCACAGAAGGTGAGATGAGAAAAGCACACACTTAGGATGAGCTCTGTAATTATTCTAGGAAGATTCTGCACCAGTTGCCTGCAGTCATGAGCTTGATTCTACAAAACAATCCAAAGAAAAAAACCTCTCATGGACACATGCATCCCAAGGCTCCGCTTGATCTCTGTTGACTGTACCTCATACCACACAGCCTCATGCTGTTACCTTAGCAAGACCTGACATTAATCAGCAGGTCTGCAAGGCGGTAAGCAAAGTTCTGTGGAGGCATCATTTGGGATTCTGGATCAACACAGCATTTCTACTTCCAGCTTCAGGATCAGCTAGCATAGGGAATTTTGTTACGTACTCCAGCAAACCGTGCAGAAATGCTCTTCGATACCTTAGACCAAGACCATTCTGGAGAGGACTTGAATATGACTTGATGTTACATGGAAGCAGGTCGCAGGTATACTGCATTTGTGGTAGGCAGAGCCACCAAGGAGGTACACTGAAAACCTCCTATTGCTACAGGTATAAAAGGTCTCACAGTATCTCCTGCTCTGAGGACAAAAAGATAGCAAGTTATTTTACCACTTCATCTATGCAACACAAATTGAAACTATTCAGAAACATTCTTTTCTCAAGCCTTGATTAAAACTTTTCTTCCTTTTCAAGAGCTCCCAATTTCATAACATTTATAATTCGGATCACTACAAAAGCACCAAACATCCCCTTACGGACTCTGCCTCCATGCTGAAACACTGCTGTGTATATAATATATTTTGCAATACAGGTGGTCAACTGCCTTCCATAGTGCATTCCTTATGAAGTGTGGGAGACAGTTACGTGTCAGGGAAACAAGATTTCATCCACACAGCTCTATTCCTGCTATGCTATCCAGAACACTTCATCTGCATTAAGTGCACATGCCAAACACCTCATACCAAGTCTCTTCTCACACTGAGGTATACACTTGACTTCAACATGAAGAAGTTAAGCCTGCACTGAGTAATATTGTAAACCTCATTCTTACCTTTTAAGGATCAATGCAGGGCTTTCAAACCCATGGCACCTCTATCTTCCTCCACAGGGGCCAGATGCTACCAGAAGATTATTTCCTTGCACCCGTCAACTCCCAGTGACAACTATGTGCAACACACTCTCTCTTGGTCCATTTTCCTGAAGAAAGCAATAATTATGCTGGGGAGATCATAAGCAGATTGAACAAGAAAGAGTTATGTTGTATGCAAGGCCCAGGTAGAAGCACTGTGATCTATTTCAGATATGCTGAGTGAAGACACAAAAGATGAATCAAGGAAATATCAAGTCCTACTTTTGGGGGATAATTATAATATCATAGTCCATCCTCTCAACTCTACAGATCTTGAAATGGTCTTATCAGGTGAAAAGACAGAGCATCACTGAATCCATAAGTGCACCCAACAGGAACAACACTTTAGTAGCATGCAGAAAAACCTAAAGAAGAAAGGAAGCTTCACCTAAGAGCTGGTACAGAAGCATCTTCTCCTATGAAAAACAGTACAGGCTCTTCAATGTCCTGGCAAAGGACATTCAGAACCTGCCAATATCAGGCAGCACATGGCAGTACAGTAAGCACACAGGGTGCTGAAAGAGGCCATTCTGTGAGCCTTTCCATGAACATGACAGAAAGAAAAATTACCTATTCTGAAAAAACTTTATTTATCATTGCCTTCCACAGAAGGCATAAAAATGGAAGGCATTTAGTGTCCTTCAGGAGCACAATCTCTCTTCCTGAAAGCCTGCAAAATTGGTCAGATGAAACTTTTACCTATTTCGGCAGGAATGTTGCCTGTGCAAGGAAGTTAGGACTAACCCTTGCAGCCTAATCACCTCCCCTCCTATTTCAGGGCTAAGAACTAGGAGATCTTTTTCTGACCCTCTATTCTGCTCTCATGAGACCCTACCTGGAGTACTGCATCCAGTTCTGGGCCTTCCAAAATAAGAAGGACATTGAGCTTCTGGAGCAGGTCCAGAAGAGGGCCATGAAAGATTATCAGAGTGCTGGAGCACCTCCCCTACAACGACCAACTGAGAGAGTTGGGGCTGTTCAGCCTGGAGAAGAGAAGCCTCTGGGGAGACCTTATTGAAGGTCTTCCAGTTCCTGAAGGGGTCCTATAGGAAAGCTGGGGAGGGACTTTTTAACAGGGCAGGTAGTGATAGAACAAGGGGGAATGGTTTTAAACTGGAAGAGGGTAGATTTAGACTGGATATTGGGAAGAAATTCTGTACTGTGAAGGTGGTGAGACACTGGCACAGGCTGCCCTGGGAAGCTGTGGATGCCCCCTCCCTGGCAGTGTTCAAGGCCAGGTTGGACAGGGCTTTGGGCAACCTGGTCTGGTGGGAGGTGTCCCTGCCCATGGCAGGGGTTGCACTGGATGAGCTTTAAGGTCCCTTCCAACCCAAACCATTTTATGGTTCTAGGATTCTTCATACGGGGAAGGCAAAGGCATTCAAACTTCTAAAGACTTTGCAAAGCAGCAACTTTGGACTGTCATTTGAAGGTCGTTCTCCAACATACAGTATTTATCTGCCTATTGTCAAACAACTGCTGGAGCAGAAAGGAGTTTTAATAGAATATGTTAGTTAATTAAATCTGGAACATAAATGGGTTTTTCATAACACTGTGGCATTGTATCTATGAAAAGCAATGAAAAAATGGTTCTATTTAAAAGTGGTAATAGCTGTAGTCTTTGAACATATGCTTAATGAATAAATCTGTTAGGAAAAAAGGCCTGTGTGTATTGGAGCAGGGTAGTATGTTTGTTCTCACTCAAAGCGTGCCATGATGGCAATAATCAACAGCAAATGGCCTCTATTGTCAGCACTAAAGAAAATTCCATTTGGCCATTTACTTGCAGGTGAAATTGGGTTTTTGCTTTTAAATAACACATTCTTCTAGCTAAACAGCTGAGTTGAAAATAACGCAATGCCAGATTCATATTATTAAGGACACCTGATAAGCATTCATGCTCTTTGGTAGGTGCAAAGAACCACAATATAGTAATATCCAGGCAGCTTGCTACCACAGCATGGGGTGCAGCATGCAAGAAGCCAAATAGACTACAGTGAAGAGGCATTCAGATCCCATGGTGAGAACAGTCTAACAACCCAGTACTAGCACATATCGTAGTGGTGGGTGCAGTTTCCAAGATGAAATTATATAGTACACAGTGCAACACAAAACCTGAACAGAATAGACTATTTAAAGCTTACATGATAACCAGAAAGCTATGATGGTGAAGCACATGAGAACAAAATCTATTTGGTTTCCCTTTCCATGAGCAGGTGAATGAATCTATTAAGCTGGTTGATTTGTTTGTGAATTAAGTATGGACAATATCCATAGTTAAGCCACAGCTGGCTGGATATTTTTAAAGAAAGCTCGACAGATGTTGCTAAAATGTACCCCAAAAGAGTCAAACGTGTCAATGTTAACTCAACTCCTGTCCTCCCAAAAACTCTCCTCACAGAGTGCCAGAATCTCTCTTCTCTCCACTAAATCTGAGAGCTGAAGCTCCTCCTCCTCAGGCTCCTAAGGAAGGTTCACTAAGACAGACTCCCCTTCCTGTTCTTTCCCTCAATAACATGATTTAATACGTCTCTTTCTTTGCAACATAGCCCGATCTTAATTGGAAGGCGCATTTTGTGGTGAAAGGCCCATGAAGAACTCCAAGGTTGCATTCAACCAAATTCCTAGGGCAACACACTACAGCTGAAAATCTTAACAAACAGGTGAGACCATGCCATGATAACCTCTACTTTGACAGCTCTTCCTGGACAGCAAGGTTGGGAGACTGCTCCTCATTACTTTTGAGCAGTTAAGCACGATTCAATGCCTGCTCTCCATCAGCTCTGCTAACTTCTCAAACCTTGCAGTCTCTCCCCTTTCCTTTAACAGCTTTTCCCTGTGAACACGCAGAGCAGATCCAGACTAACAAAGATCAAGAGATCATGAGTAGGTGTAAAGAAATAAGAAGATGCACAAAGATAAAGCAATTCTCAGGTTCTCAAGACTTCTTTTCTGAAAGGAACTGTGATTCAATGAAGAAAACATACCATCATTAAAACCTCTAATTCTTGGAGATGGTATTTCCCTTCCACCCTCTTCTTAATGCTGTCCTTACTGAAATACTGTTCTCATTGAGGTTTCCTGCATTTTCCTATGGTGACAAAGATGTCACCAGCAGGCATAAGGAAAGCATGAAACCTCAATCTGCAGACTGTTAAGGTAGAGGTCTAGAAAGCATGTTTTTCAAAAGCAGTAGAGGTTTGAGATACTGTGACAACAGACATTAGACTTCCAAAGGGTGTTTCGCTTTCGCTAAAAAGACATTTTATAAGACTCTTGCAAACAGAAACATCAGCAAGTTTCTGTTCTCAATATTTTACTAGGTTGATTTTCAGCTTATTTTAGCATGTAGTTACATGTTTAGTTTGTCCATTAATCAACCAGTTAGTCCATCAACCCAGTGACCACACGGCATGCAAAAAATCTGGTATATAACAATGTGCCCAATTCAAAACACTGCACTATTTTGGATCCCACATCCCTGAAACAGATCCTTTGGTATATTTGACCTCAAATTTGTTTGTTCTATGACAGTAAACCAGGTTCTCCAAAACTCCTCTCATCAGATAACATGAAAGATGAAAGCTTGACAACAGACCAGCAGCAACAAGCAGAGAAAGGAAAAGATAAAATAAAGGTGACAAAAGTGACAAAAGAAGGTGTGAGTATGTTTAAGAATAACGGAAACGAGAATATCTGATGAGAGAAGAGATGAAAGGAGGAAAAGAAATACAAGGCCATAGAAGAGAAGCCCACAGGAGGAGGAGTGTGAAAGCCTGGCAGAAGGACTGAGTGGAGACTAAAAACAGCGTCTGGCAGTAGCTCAAATCAAACAAGGCAGCATATGCAAGCAGTGCAGTACACTAAAAACTTCCTTTCTCTTGGGGATTAAGTAACCTCAGAGTTAGGGTAGAGAGTCTTCCCTCTCTCTTCTCTGGAATACCTTGCTATAAACTCTGAAGCATGAAAAAAAACCTAGTTAAATCCTTCTGTGTTTGTCATTTCACAATTGCCACTGTGCACTCTTCATGGAAATTTTCAAAGGTAAAGCTGCAGAAATCAGACATTGATTCTGATTGGTTTTTCTAGTGGAAAACTTGATAGTGGGTACCTTCTCCCTAAATTATTTAGGGCATCAAGAGGCCTGATTTTCAAAATCCCCAGTCCAGCCACATAGGACCTCAGTTCTGCTGAAACAGCTTCAATTGTTTTTGATAGTATGGGCCTTAAATCCATTTGCAAAAGCAAAAAAGGTGGGAGCTACATACAGAGAGACAACAGCACAGGAGGGGAAGACTGCTCTAATATGAATGGTGAAAGAAAGACTGACAGAACAGTCCTGAATAATCCCTGGAGGAGACTAACAGCCCAGGGATACTATTTTGCTGGCTGCATAGTAGTGAAGACACAGTAGAATGTACTTTTACCTTGGACTCAGGATCTCAATCTCTCTAGGGACTGCCAGAAACTGTAATAAAAAATAAACTCTGTGATCCACCTTTGAAATACATCTGCCTACTTCTGCTAGCTCTCATGGGTCATACCATATGAAGTATGCCTCAATGTCCTGTCTAGACATACTCATGATTATTGATAAATCTTTAAACTTTTCAAGTGATGTTCTTGTATTAAGGTCCAAAGACTGAAACCAAAACAAATAATTGGTGTGGTCAATTGAACACGAATATGTGAGTCCAAAGTCAGGTGCACTTCACTTCATTTGGTTATTTTTTCATTGCAAGTATAGTTCAGCATTATCAAGTATACAAGAAGCAGCTTCATCTTACCAATTCGGAAAAAAATCCCAAGCCAATCTGTCACTGCAACTGGAAATGCACTGTTTGGGAAAGAAAGAGGCAGGGTGGAATGCACCTGGAGGGAAAACAATGTACATCCTTGTGGAAATCTAGGAAAAACTCACAGCTGCAGGTGAAGCAGCAGCATAGCGGTTGGAATACCTTGCTGTGGAAACCCAAATCACAAGCTGGAGCTTTGCACCAAAACACTGTGCTAGATCAGCCTGTGTATATCTTCTACGTGGGCTGTTAGGTTGAGGATGACAACACACATCACCTCACAACACACCACTACAAACTGCTGTTTGCAGAAACGTGTATGCTCTAATCCAGTTGATGTGGCCTGCTAGGCTTTCTGAAGTTCAAGATAAGCCTTTGCAGCAGCTCATAATTTGAAAATGCATACTCCACCAATACCGAACTGTCAGCATTGTCAGAGACCACCCAGCTTCATAGTTTTCTAGTTACAGCAACATGATGAATTGCAATCTCTCCACAGTGACCTAGAAAGTCACTTAATGATACAGAGACCCAGAGACATGCCTGCAAATGGATTCTGTTGTGTTTTCACGCAGGATGCCTGAAAAGGTGACCAAAGGATTCCAAATTCCACTGGAACTTCACCAGAAAACAAATACTCAGTTTCCTTAAATGCCTTATAAAATCCCAATCTGAATAACAGAATAGTATCTTTGGTACTAAACAAAAAGATATCCTTGACATTGTGACTGCTGTGCTGGGCTAATGGAGCTGGCACAGGAATAAGTATACACTGGGGGACGGCGTCAAAAGGTTCAAGGCTCTGTAAGCTACAAAGGGCAGTTTGCCAGTTATACCTCTTACTGGGTATGGAGGCAAGAAAACCATTTTATGTGCAGGGCAGAAGGAGAAAGAACAGCATCAAATCAACTCACTTGCCACCTGTCCAGCTTTAGAAAGGATCAAGTAGAAGAAGAATTAACAAAAATGCCTAAGAACTTGTCTAGCCCTTCGTAAAGGTATGCCACACACACACACAACAATCTGCCAAATGTCACCTTCCAAGTCATTGCTTTCCTTTAAGATCTTGACAAAGGCAAAATTTTGCTATGCGTATTTACCCATGTTACCCACATAGCACATAACACACGGTAGATGCCTGTTACCAACATATTTAATCCATTGGTAAACACTAACCTTTCCAGCAATGGCTACTTTTCTTTTGATTTTCTTTGTTGTTGCAACTGACATTTTCACCACTTTTACCTAGCGTACTGTGAATGCCACTTCTTCATGATCTCTAATGGAACAGAAAGAAAAACAACCTTACAAGAAAATGGGTGAGATATTTCATGCCAAAGTCAAAGTGGCTTTTTTCATGGTACTATTTGCATTCCACATACAAGCATATGGTTAGCCAAACTCTGCTCATGTTACTAAACAAACATTTCATAAGCACAAATCTCTTTCTGAATCAAGCATTTGTTAGAAATGCTGACTACTGTTTATAAATACCACAGTGAAATAATGGAAAGTCTATGTAATGAAAGCTCAATGTGAAATGAACAGTCTCTAAACTTGTATTCATCAAACCATTAAGTAAAGAAACCAATCTCTTCTTCCTTCCGCTATCTTCCCAGAGAAGTGTTCTTTCCACTGAGAGTATATCACTATATTTTATTTCTCAAACGGTAAAAACAACATAGAGTAAGACTAAGGCTTCCTTATTCATTTTGCTCTTCTTTTTGTAAGAAACCTCCCTGAAGTCATCAGGATTACTTGTGGCACACTATCAAATGAAACAGGGATGACAATCTGACCCACAAGAAACAACAGTTACACTCTCATGCATTACAGATAGCCAATACCTTTCTTAAAGTTCTTTGAAGGCAAACTGTCTTATATAATCCTGAAAGAAACTGTACTAAAGCAATAAGGACTGTATAACTGGCACATGATAATTTATCAAATAGATACTTGTCAAAAAGACTGATTTTTAATTTAACTCTATGTTGAAATCAAGGTCCCTGTAGATCCAGTGCATGTTGGCACTCCAAACTACCTCATTTTTGCCATCTCTCTGATTTTTAGATGCTGTTCAGAGATGAACTGAGATTTTAATCAGTTTAATTTTCTACAGTGTTGAGTTTCGTGTACACATTACAGAAGAAATTTGCTTTAACAAAGATTTAACTGAAAGACCTCAACTTCAAACTGTCAACCCAAGCGCACACTCCTTCAAAAATAGCGCATTAATTTTGCTCATTCCCACGGACTCATGTGACCTCTTTTATCTGTATCCTGTATCTGTTTTCTACCCACAACACAGCAGCTAATGGCTACGTCACACAGCTACAGCAAAACTTTTCAAGCCATCCAATTTTATTTCACTCTGCACCCTTTTTGCTTTGCGTGCTACATTGGACATGAGCACATGCAAAATCTAACATGAGGCAGTATTGTGAAATAAATAGCCTTCTGGTTACTCAAAATTACCATCTTTCAATCTAGTCCATCATCTTATGGTTTCACCGTCTCTTTCCATTGGTTGGCACAAACATATCCTAAGAGTTTCCCAAGGCAATTTTCAGAATGTAAAAGTGAACACTGGTTTAATATCTGCCCTCCAACCCTAACCAAGCAATGCATTGTAAGATTCTCAATAGCTCACATGCCCTACAATGAAAACAGTATTTGCTTCTGATGTGTTTTACTGATTGCTCAATTTAGGCACAAAAACACTGGAAACCTTCAGCCATGTTGTACATAGCATTATCTGCAATACTAATGTTTATTAGTATGTCTGGGACAGCTGAACAGAATGATACCCTTAACCAAACTTGAAACAAGGGTCAGCACAGGTCCTGTGACAATGCCTGGACAATGACTTTTACATCAAACATTTATTGGAACATCCTCCACCTACTTTAAATACCTGGATTTACATTTCATACACCATTTCCTGAGCCTTCACTCAAGTTTTTATCACTGGTATTTTCTAATTGTCCTTGCCTCTTGTGCCAAAACCAGTCTGTTCAGCCACCTCAGCCTGAAGCCTTTCCAGGATACTTTTTCAGCAAGCGTGCTTGCCAGAGACAGCCTATACAGACAGACTTTCTTCCACAGTTCTTTACCAAGGCTTCCATGCTGACAATTTTCTGCTAACACAAAGGCAAGTCCATGACCTTCAGCTCACATTCAGTTGGAAAGCTTTACCACAAGTTGTTTTTTGTTTTTTCTAACTATTCAGCTTTGATGTCACATGATAAATGGCTGCCGATCTTTTCTTTCTCCCCTCCCACACCGGGTTTTTCCAGGCGAAGCTTTTCTGCAAGGCAGAACTACCCACGCCTTATTCTGCAATAAAAACAAAACTGTTTGAAAAACTTCCCTTTGTATTGCTCACATATAAAGAGTAAGCCAGTATCACTGCTGAATTAAAGATCTTTTTGACAAACAACTTGCAGGCTATGTGCATGAACACATGATATTTTGCCAAGCAGAATTCAAAGGAGATGAGGAGAAGCAGATAAAAAGGGGAACAATTCTCCTAGGACAGTGTCAAGGCCTAAGTGAAAACAAAAATGGAAGAAGTGAAGTCCCATTTAAACCAGAAAAAAAAAACACCAAAAACAGAAGGGAAAAAAAACCAACCCATTACTCTACCAGAACTATTCGCACATTTCCCCTCAAAGCAGACATATTGGTGGACAGGAAACAGGAAGTGAAACGTGAAAGACTTCTGAATATACTCAGTGTCTGTAAGAATCATATACTGGATTTATAGCGCTTTTAAAAAAAACAAACAAAAACAAAACAAACACAAACTATCCAGTTAAAAATAAGGGGGATGTGCGTATAGTTTCTACGTTGGTGGATGGATCATATTCACTCATGGTTTAACTCCATACTTTTAACTAAATTGTACTCCAAATTTCAGTACAGGGATACATTTGAGAAACTGCAAAGTTATTTCCTAATTCATTATTTTGTATAACTGGTAGAATTGCATTTACAATTTGCTTTGAAATTCATATAGTCTATGATCACAAAGTTCAGGTAACATACAACATCATGTTTCTATTTATGCTAAACTATCAAGAGTAAGTGCTATGAGGCAAAAAGTGCATGTTTGCCATTTACTGCATGTTTGTATGTGACCTAACACAATGAGGCTTCTAATTATCTGGCACACCTACACATCACCTCAATATAAAAGTAAATAATACTGATCTTTTATGGCCTAGGGTTAACACTGGCCTTGAAGGATCTGGATTAGACTGCTTAACACAGAGCCTGTAAAGAACACCAGCATGAATCGCTGAGCTTATAGAAAGGAAAGCACATCCTTTCTGCCATCAAATCAGTGACAAGCATTGACTATCAGCTGGCCAAAGCTGACACATATCTAATCTGTAATGTGAACACCCAGGAGAAACATCTGTAGGTTACCTGAAGTTTCTGAGGACTCTTATGTAAGTAATAAAGGATCACAGGTCATAAGGGGCTTTTCAGAAGTAAAGCCTACAGCAGACGGAATGAACTCATTCACCTTACAGCTTGTTCGCATATAGAACGTGTTTGTGTCCTCCAAACACTCCCTAATAAAGGCTTTCAGCATCCTCTTTCCATAAGCTGGGCCTCCTTCACTGTGTGGAGTTGATTCCAAAGGTGCGCCTGTATCAGCTGAACTGGCTTCTGCACTGTACAACTAAACAACTAAAGATGAAAATAGTCTGCAAGAAATCTGTACCTGCTAAATAGTATGAAAGGCTGGTCCAGTGCAGCATTAAGGAATATTTAGGCTGTGACCACAAGGTAAATAGATCAGCTTTCTAACCAATAAGAATAAAAAAGGTTTATCTACATCAGACGCACGACTGAAAGTCTGAAGTCCAGTAGCTCTAAGAGCCTTCATTGCACAGAAAGCAACTAGAATGTATTCAGCTCGGCCCAGGGGCACATGAAGAGCAAGTTGAGAGCTTGTGGGTAAGAATTAAGGGGCAGGCTAACATGGGAGACACTGTTGTGGCTGTCTATTACAGGCCACCTGATGAGGATGAGAAAGTTGATGAGGCCTTCTACAAACAGCTGAAAGTAGCCTCACAATCACAGGCCCTGGTTCTCCTGGGGGACTTCAGTTACCCTGACATTTGCTGGGAAGGTTACACAGCCAGGCAGACACAGTCCAGGAGGTTCCTGCAGTGCACTGATGATAACTTCTTGACACAAGTAGTGGAGGAGCCAACAAGGAGAGGAGTGCTGTTGGACCTTGGACTGACAAATAAGGAGGGACTGGTTGAAGATCTGAAGCCTTGGCTGAAGCAACAAGAAGACAGTGGAGTTCAGGATCACATGCCGTAGTCACAGAACAACAAGCAGGATCACAACCTTGGACTTCAGAAGGGCTAACTTTGGCCTCTTCCAAGGAACTGCTTGGAGGAATCCTATAGGATGGGACATTAGACAGTAGGGGAGCACAAGAAAATTGGTTAATATTCAAGCACCATTTCCTTCAAGCTCAAGCTTGGAGCATCCCAATGAGTAGGAAATCAAGCAAGAGAGCCAGGAGACCTGCATGGCTGAAGAGGGAGCTACTCAGGTAACCTTGGAGATAAACTCAAGTGGAAGAAGGAAGCTTACAGAACATGGAGGAAAGGGGTGACCACTTGGAAGAAATACAAGAATGTTGTCAGAGCACGTAAGCATGCCACAAGGAAAGCTAAGGCCCCCTTAGAATTAAACCTACCAAGGGAGGTCAAGGACAAGAAGAAAGGCTTCTTTCAAGCACATTGGAGGTAAAACGAAGGCTACAGAAAATTTGAGACCACTACTGAATGAAGTGAGTGCTCTGGTGATGGAGGATACAGAGAAGGCAGAGTTACTGAATGCCTTCTTTGCTTCAGTCTTTACTGTTAAGGCAGGAGTCCCAGACCTTCGAGACCACAGAGGAAGTCAAGAAAAAGGAAGACTTTGCCTTGCTTGAAGAGGACTGAGTTAGACAACAGCTGAGTAAACTGGACATCTAAGAATCCATGGGCCCCAATGGGATGCACCCACAAGTACTGAGGGAGCTGGTGGAGGTCACTGCTAGGCCACCATCTTTCATCATTTTTGAAAAGTCCTGGAGAACAAGAGAGGTTCTGGAGGACTGGAGGAAAGCTAATGTCACTCCAGTCTTCAAAAGGGCAAGGAGGACCCAGGTAATTACAGACCAGTCAGCCTCCACTCCATCCCTGGAAAGGTGATGGGACAGCTTGTTCTTGGCACCATCTCAAAGCCTGTCAAGGAAAAGAGGGTTATCAGGAGTAGTCAACATGGATACACCAAGGGGAAGTCAAGCTTGACCAGTCTGAGAGCCTTTTACAATGGCATAACTGGATGGATTGATGATGGGAGGGCAGTGGATGTGGTCTACCTTGACTTCAGTAAGGCTTTCAACACCGTCTCCCATGACATCCTCACAGCCAGCTTAAGAAATGTGGATTGGATGATTGGACAGTGAGGTGGATTGGGAACTGGCTGAAGGGCAGAACTCAGAGTTGTGGTCAGTGGGGTGGAGTCTCGTTGGAGGCCTGTGTTCCTCAGGGGTCAGCAGTGCGTCCAGCCCTGTTCAATATATTCATCAGTGACCTGGACGATGGGACAGAGTGTACCCTCAGTAAGTTTGCTGATCATACAAAGCTGGGAGGAGTGGCTCACACACCAGAAAGCTGCGCTGCCATTCAGTGAGACCTGGACAGGCTGGAGAGTTGGGCAGGGAGAAACTTAA
>NW_010203715.1:0-24534 GCF_000695765.1 Mesitornis unicolor | reverse complement strand
GGGGATGACTTGCTGGAGAGCAGCTCAGGGGAAAGGGACCTGGGAGTCCTGGTGGACAGCAGGATGACCATGAGCCAGCAGTGTGCTCTCATGGCCAAGAAGGCCAGTGGCATCCTGAGGGCATTAAGAAGTGTGGCCGGTTGAGAGAGGTTCTCCTCCCCCTCTACTCTGCCCTGCTGAGGCCACATCTGGAATACTGTGTCCAATTCTGAGCTCCCCAGTTCAAGAAGGACAGGGAACTGCTGGAGAGAGTCCAGCGCAGAGCCACAAAGATGATTAAGGGAGTGGAGCATCTTCCTTTTGAGGAGTGGCTGAGAGAGCTGGGTCTGTTCAGCCTGGAGAAGAAGAGACTGAGGGGGGATCTCAATGCTTATAAATATCTAAAGGGTGGGTGTCAGGAGGATGGGACCAGACTCTTCTCAGTTGTGCCCAGCGACAGAACAAGGGGTCACAGTAACAAACTGCACCATGGGAGGTTCAACTTAAACATAAGGAAAAACTTCTTTACTGTGACGGTAACAGGGCACTGGAACAGGCTGCCCAGAGAGATTGTGGAATCTCCTTTGGAGGCATTCAAAACTTGCCTGGACATGTTCCTGTGTGATCTTCTCTAGGTGATCCTGCTCTAGCAGGGGGGTTGCACTAGATGATCTTCAGAGGTCCCTTCCAACCCCTACCATTCTGTGATTTTTCACCTATACTGAAGTGACAGCATGATGTATCTGATCTCCCTTGCCCTACTTACCATCTGACATACACTCAGACCTTTCAGTCACATAGTAGCTCAGTTCCAATGTCTGCTCCAGGACTGATGGTCCTCTAGGATTATAATTTACATCCTTTATGCACTAGAATCTTAAAAAATAAGTGAAAAATCTAAGCTTTAACACTAGAAGATGTCCCATAATCATTCAGCACTTACACATAAATTTTCTTGAAAAGAAATTCTAAAAGACCACAATGTGATGTTCATCCATAAATGAAGTGTCAAGCCACTGATCCGTGAGGTAGGGGGAAGCATGGAGAGGAGTTGAAACATATTCCTGTGTTGTTATTGATCCACTTGCTTTTGCTTATTACCTGCATACAGGAACTGGGATCTACCTGAAGCCTTCCAGGTATCCAAAGGGTACGTACCAAACAGTCTTTTAGTATTTAAGGAAACAGGAGTAACCCACAAGCTAAGCTACCTTAGCAGCCATCTCCTCCATATGGGAAAAGTCTTTAGCTGAAATCATAAGGGCCAATTTAAACAAAATCTCAGACAGCTTAAAGGTCTGCAAGTACAAGACAGAGACAGTTACTACTTATCTGTGAAGGACTGTTGAATGTGTCATACCTACCATACAGTGGGGCTAACTGAATACATAATTTGGGAACAGACAGCCCATCATAGCCTCAGAGACTGTGTCATAAAAGCCACTCAAAGCATACCAAAAAGATGGGTGAAGTCGGTTGCGCAGGCATGTAGAAAGAAATGCACCTCTACCAAACTGCCAGGACCTTTTCCTTCTTTGAGAATTCTGCTAAGGGAGGGGCCAGAG
Source organism: Mesitornis unicolor (assembly GCF_000695765.1). Classification (NCBI taxonomy): domain Eukaryota; kingdom Metazoa; phylum Chordata; class Aves; order Mesitornithiformes; family Mesitornithidae; genus Mesitornis; species Mesitornis unicolor. The sequence goes on along the minus strand of NW_010203715.1, from coordinate 22,990 downwards.
ATATATTATTTTTCAGATGATACAGTGCTCTCCCTCCAAGTCTTTTATGGTTTGTCATCTACTTCTAAAACACCTCACACTGGGAACATCAGGCCAGTTCCTCCACAGTCTCACCCAATGCCCACAAAACCCAGTACAACTCCTTCTATTGATGCCAACACACTTTGCGTCCCAAACCCAAGCAAGAAGTCTCCTGAAGAACAAGAGTATAGAGAGCTAAATTCTGAAAGTAGCCTCTCCTATAGGGGTCCTGTTGAAATTAGAGTTCATTTCACTAGAAACTGATATTTATACTTTTGAACAGGCTAATAAATCAACAACCACCTAGATACCCAGACTTCACTTCTGACATTGGCATGTTAAAGAAAAACATATTTAAAACCAAGTCGCATTCTTAGATGACACCAGGATGCAAGAAGACGGCATCCAAGTACAAAAGCAAGTCAGCAGTCATGTGAGGCACTCCTCAAAATCACCTCAACCAACATAGCACATCTTAGCATTAAGCAATCCTCTGCTACACAGTACAAGGGACTACTAAGTCAAGGGAGTAAACTTGCTGTAAAGGCCCAGATACATGCTGTGTCTTTCACTTGTAACACAAACATAGTATGGAGGAACTATGTAGGTCCAAGAATAAGAAATACTGTCTGTGTACACAATGTGTGTCAAAACATAAACTAGAAATTATTCTTAAAACCATAAAAATCAGGCATAGAGTATACAGATGGTATTTATACTTTTATAGCCACTTAGAAACACCTCTCCCTCCCTCGCAGGAAAAGATTACAACCAATCCTTTTCAGCTAGATGGTTTCTTCTGTTGTGTTTGCTTAAGTCAAAGCTCAAATACAGAAAAGATGTCTGGTAGACAAGTTCCAAGGGGAGTCAACCTTCTTTCACAGAGCAGGTGCCATTCCAAACAACTAACAAGCACCGTAAGAAGATGGTGTGGATGGTTATAAATCCACCATCAGCACCCCCACTGCTCCTCTGAAACTTCTGGCAACTACATAATCACCAGCTCTGTGCAATGGTTCCCAAGAAACAGGCTTTGCAATGCACTCGCTCCACTCCAGAAGCATGTCCGTGAGGTGCAGAATCAAGAAGTAACTGGATTTCAGAAGTGATTGCCGTTGAAAAAAAAGGGAATTTGTGCCTCTTGACTCACTACTGAAGGCCAAACTATATGCCCAAACTACATCAAGCAGTTTAATAAAAGATGTCACTCCTCTCTATAGAGAGCTCTCCTTTTGTAATGCTGTCTTGACACAAAGGACACTGATATCTGAACAGGTTGCCCTAGTATATAAAGTTATTACTTCAGTTAGGTGTAACTGGAATTGACTCTGCATGCTTTCAGTCAAATGCAAACAGAAGAAAAGGTTGATAAAATTGAAGCAAGAATTGCTTAGTGCTTTTACAAAAGCAGACTAAGAACATGTACATGTAGTTACTGTGGTTCAGCTAACACAAGGTAACTTGATCACACATCTTTTTTATGTTTTGTTTTTATTCTATGTTTTTAACATAGAGCTGTTTGCAAAGACAGCAGCTCCAAATGCTTTGACTGTCCTCAGTGTCTGCAGTCCACCACAATATTCAGATGCTGGTATAAAAGTGTTTTCCTTATACATACTGCTGTGCAAGAACTTGGTATTACGACATTTCCAGAGACGCCAAATGAATTAAGAACTAATGCTGAAGCCTGTGTCTCTAGGTCCTTGTAGCTTCCAGAAAGTTACCTTTTCTTAAGCTATATGCAATTATTGTAGTCTGCCTTCACTCCAGCTGCCTTGCCAGACTCCACACTCAATCTCTTTCTCTACACTGCCTCTAAAGTCAAGCATTCTTCTTTTGCTTCCTTTTCCCCCAGCATGGAACTTAGGGACAAGTACAGTTTTAAACTGCTGAAGGAAATAAGCGCATCTATTGCCTAACATGCCCCATCTTTCTGTCTCTCCATCAACATGTGACCAATCAGAAGAAAATACCTCTAAAGCAAGGGCATCTAGGAATCACTCCTGTCTCTGAAAATGCACACAACAATTACCTTACATCTTGCAGTTATTATCAATGCAAAACTAACGTGAAAACAATATTCTAACTTGGTAGTATTTTATATCTACTTTACACTGATATAGAAGAAATATGCTGCCATCCGCCTATGACTATGCAGAAAACCTTGAAGGCGGAGTAGTTTTACAGAACGCTACTTTCATAAAGGGAATACAACTGCATAACCTTGCTTTTAAAACTGTTGTGTGTCCTTCGTTATACTGACACGAGCAGCTAAACCTAGTCACAGGAGCACCTACTCATGTGCACAAGTGCCAGCAAAATCAGGCTCTGAGTTTTCAGCACTTCATTTTGCTCTGTGTGAAGCCTCTAGAAGATGTGTCACAGAGGACTGATAAGCAGTTGCAAAACTTCTGATAGCAAGTACTCAGCAGCACATTCAGACTACTTCACAGAAGCAAGAGCGACTTTATCTTGTGCTCTGTATGAGGAAAATCCCATGTTTTAAGCTACCAGGTTAATTTTTGCTGAAAACAATGGCATAGTCCGCCTAGACACAAATAAAATTGCGCAGACAATTATCTGGATATATACTCTGGCACTGACATAGGAGCAAAGTAGGTTAATGTGCAGAACCATCATCACAGAGCAGTAACAAATCCAGAGGGTGGAACACAAAACAATAAACTGGTTTATTGCTACTGTTCACTACTTCCCTGTTTGGAGAAGGACATAGAATCTGCTCCAAGGAACACATCACTCAGGCAATCTGTAAAGAGGTTATGTTGCAAGGTTTTCCCCTCACTCTATGTAAAACCCCAGATCAGACAAGAGTATTTGTCTGAAAAAGTACTACACAGAGCCACACACTCTCCTTTTGATCTTATGTTCCTTTTTCTCCATCTTAAGAATGGACAAACCTAAGATGGGGTCAAATCTCCTTGGATAGAGGAACAGAAACGTGTTATTAAAACAAAGTGTGTACATAAGTGGTTTCTGTCTTGGGATCTGAAAACCAAGTTTAATTAACCAGCTGAGTGGAAAGCACAGTTTACATAGTGAAGACTATCTGTGGACTCTCACCCCAGTCATTCCACACAACCCACTGTAACTGCTAGCCCACATAACAGCAATTTTTGCTAGTAGAGACACAGTAACTCGGATGAGGGATCTAGGTGCCAACTTTCACAGAGATTAAGAAAGAAGAAACAAGTGTTTAAAATAGAGGAAATAGAGACCAACCCATATTACACAGGCTATTAAGTAGTTCTGTAAGGGAGACAGAGCTTCGTTGCTTCTTGAACTCCTAGAAATTAGTTTTTCATCAGACAGTCATTCAGTGCTAAAAGGATATTGATAGATTCTGCCACTGTCAAGAAAAGAGAGTCCTGGAAAGAGTCTGAAGACTTCTGCCTTTTCCTACCTGTATTCTGGAAGTCTCCTTTCTGAAATACTGGATGCTTACAATGGAAGCCATTGAAAAGTGTGATAAACTTAAAAAAAAATTAGCTCTAGGAACACCAATGCCTTTCCATTGAATACTTGATCATCTGGTTGTCAGGCCACAGAACTGTAACTTGGTGGTTTGGGATTCTGCCTTTGGTTTCCAGTGTCTCCATTATTTAACATTCAGCTCAAGAGATTGTCTCCCATTCCGTGTTTGCAGAGTTCTTAGCTCAGTGGCTCCTTAATATTTCTTGAGAAATTTAAATGAGGCTACTGTCCAAACAACCAACATTAAGGTTAGCTTCATGTTGCATTTAAGATGATGTAACCTAATGCTGCTGCAGAGGGAGGTTTGTTTCATCCTGCTCACTCTCCTCTATTGCATCATATCCATCTATCTTATCTCTCCATGCAGTGACAAGGCTGCTGCTTCAGCTTGCAGAATTGATGGAAAACTAATTAATTTGGAGGGTGGATTAGTCATCATTGGAGGAGTGAAAAGGGGACCATCTTCAGTGGAAGCTCAGTGCTAGATTAAATGCAAAGTTGAACTGTACTCTGCTTAGAGGGATCTTCAAAACTTCCCTGGGTGTTTAGCTCACTAGTATTGGCACAGATATTTTCAAACCATGACTAAGCAAGTACCAAACGGAATTCAACTCCTTTGTTACAGGGTACTAATTTTTGTTGGATACTAATTTTTGTCAAAACCTCACACCGATTTTATCAAAGAGAGAGATCAAACCTCAATTGGGACAGTTAAATACAATACTGGAACAACATTCCCACTGAAAAAAAAACAAAAGGGTTTTCCCAGCCATTATAAAAAGATAAACTTAGATAATTAGACATGATATGCACAGTTATCCTAGAGAACATTTCTAGCGATTACTTGAAATAGATATATCAGCTGGTAGTTTAAAAAACTTGATAATATATTAAAAACTATGACCAATATTGTTTTCTGTGCATAGAGATAAACATCCTGCTCAAGGATCTGAACTCCTATTTAAAAACAAAACCAAACATTAAGAATAAAAAGCACTCAGTATGGTTCTGAGACACATATGTGGCTGCATTGCATATTCCCTGCCTACACTGACAGTGTGGGAGCTCTGTTAGTCATCTAATGCGCATATTTGCTTGGCACAATGCCTTTACTTTCTTATGCAGGCAAGAAAGATGATCACCATTTTATTGTATTTTTACACCTTCACTGCATGTTCATCAGTCAGTGTGACCAGGCCTTCAAAATTCAAACTGAATCCCAAGGACCGGAAGGTTGTAAAGCATGTCTGTAAAGATAAGGATGACATTTTAGATTCATGCTGCTTAGACACATTTTTTGGTGGGCCCTAACAAAATGTCTATTTTAAGAATAAGGATCTCTTCTTGAATAGAAGCCTAATTTAGTTTTGCTTTCAACCCCAACACAGATCCTTTTACTATCTCCAAGGACATCAGAAGTTCTCAGTTGGCTTGCTTTAACTGTTCTTCTCTGCCTCCATTCTGGAGGAAGCTGGAACAGAACCTGAATTTAGTTTTTGAGGAAGGCTGTCATAAGACCTCCTTGCCCAAACTACACCAAGATTACATGGATTCCATCCTTGTGTGTATTGAGTTTGTGTGGCAGGGTTTTGGTAGCAGGGGAGGAGCTACTTGGAGCCCCAGCTCCAAGTCAGACCTGCCTCTGACCAAGGCTGAGCCATCAGCAATAGTGTGAGTACCTCTATGATAAGAGATTTAAGAGGGATGCGGTGCATGGAGCACCAAGATGAGGCAGGGGGCAGCTGGCCCAGCCCCCCCTACTCCCAAGAGCCAGGAGTTCTTCAGGACCAGCAGAAGGACCCTGCAGTAGAGAGAGGATGGGATGTGAGAGAAACACAGACAACCAAGGTCACTGAAGAAAGGAGGGGGAGGAGGTGCGCCAGAGCAGAGATTTCCCCTGCAGCCCATGGAGGTTCATGTTGGAGCAGAGGGAGGACCCCACACCACAGCAGGGGGCTGCACCCAAAGAAGGCCATGACTCTGTGGGAAGCCCACGTTGGAGCAGTCTGTTCCTTTAGTACTGCACCCTGTGGAAAGGGCCCACACTGGAGCAGTTTGTGAAGAACTGCAGCTTCTGGGAAGGACTGACATCTGAGAAGTTCATGGAGGACTGTCTCCTGTAGGAGGGACACCACACTAGAGCAGGGGAAGAGTGTGAGAAGTCCTCCTGCTGAGGAGGAAGCAGTGGCAGAAACGACGTGTGATGAACTGACTGCAACCCCCATTCCCCTGCATCACTGGCAGGGAAGAGGTAGAGAAATCGGGAGTATAGTTTAGCCTGGGAAGAAGGGAAGGATGGGGGGAAGGTGTTTTTAAGACCTGGTTTTATTTTTCATTATCCTACTCTGATTTGATTGGTAACGAATTAAATTTATTATTTTCCCCAAGTTGAGTCTGTTTTTTGTGGTGAGTGATCTCTCTCTGCCTGTCTTGACTCATGAGCCTTTTGTTTATATTTTCTCCTCCCCATCCCACCCAGGGGAAGAGCGAGTGAGTGGCCACGTGGTGCTTAGTTGCTGGCTGGGCCTAAACCACAACATTCTGGCATCCAAATTTCATTTAAATCACAGAAAACACATACAAGAAAGGTGTGCCTTTTCAGTTTAATGTTGAGGATGATATCTGAAGAGGAAGGGAGGGAGGCAGAATTTCCAAGTGTCTCAATGCTGTCAGACATTGAAGGAATTACTCTGGCCACTTCCTGTTCCAATTGCCCTGGATGCTGCAAATTATTATTATTTTCCCATGAGATACTTCATTTTACAATCTGCTTTGTACAGAATTAGCAAAGCACCAATTCAATTGCATTCTGACACACAAGGGAAGATGTGCTTTGAGTGGAGGTAGTTCATGCTGTTTCTCAAATATCTCAGTGGCAAACCTACTTCACAGAATCAATAGGAGTTGGAAGGGACCTCGAAAGATCATCTAGTTATCTACTTAACATTGACTACTGCATTCATGTCAAGGAGAAGTCTCCCTCTGCCCCATTCCACTGTGGAAACTGGCAAGACCAGCCTTCAAGGGCAGTCTGGGACTGCCTTGTAGGACTTCTTCTAACCCCTTCCTTAAAAGTGCCTTAGGCAATACAGGCTGCCATGTCTCTGCTGGTTTTGTCCCAGATGTGCACCTGTTTGGAGTTCTGAGGACTGCAGTGCTTTGGTGTAACGTCTGCTGACTGCACTCAGTGTGTTAGTTCTAGCTGAAGGGAACAGCTTTTGATAAGCAGAAGTTCAGAATAGGTAAGATCTGGTCCAATCTAGTGCAGCTCTGTCTTTAAATTCTATGGTGGTAGGACAGAAGAAATATGTGGGAAGCATCCACAATAATCAACCATCTCAAGTTAATTAGCAATTAATTTAGTGAGCTACTAAAGTCTAGCAAAGATGAATCCTGAGAGATTCTGGTCACAGAATTTACCCTGATGTAAATCTAGATTAACTTCTAGAGAACATCAATCTGCATGATAGTTACTCCAGATTTACACCCAGCTACTCTGAATTTGTGCACTTGTTTTCACAGCCATGTGGGAGATCTGTCTCAACACAAACCAGCTTCACTCTCCTGCAGATTTTGCAAGGTACACAGTTACACCCCTGTAAAAATCTAACCTCAGTGAAATGAGTAAATTACATTTTCCACCTTGATGAAACCTAAGCTTCTCATAACAGACAAAAACCCTGCTACAGCGCCAGCCACTACAAGTGGTCACAATATCCTCCTCAGCTCTTAGTCTTTGGGCAGTAGGGATAATTCCCTCTCACTGGATTTCGTGACGCATAACAGCAAGCATCAAAGTTACTACATTCTTCTGCTTAGGACTCTTAATGAGTATTAGGAATACCAGATCCACAGAGTGCAGTTTTGAGTCTGGTCTCACAACCCTACCAATATCTACATCAGTCTTTCAAGGTCATCTTTCTAAGAGGGTGAAGAGGGAATAAACACCTTCAGACCATTAGCATTCCCCCACATGATACACACTGCAGCTGCATCAAAGAAATTCGATATGACAAAGAAGTTATTGTCCTGCCACACAGCCCTTTGCCCTTCTACCAGCTCTGATCAGCTTTGCATCCCCATCTCTGCACAGCCATCACTTCCTCCTTCCTTTACCCCTTAAGCTAACTGCTGGATTAAAATGATATAATATCCCTTCCCACCCACATGAATCCCAATACAGGTTGTACAGCACTGCTCATGAAATTCTAAGTTGATTCATGTAAGGAAACGTTTGTATGCTTCTGGGTGAGTCAGAGAGCAGGTCACAAGCAACAGCCAGCAGAAATAGATCACAGGCCACATACAAATGCAAGTTCTGTAATTCTGAATTCAACATATGTCCAGAGATCCTGTCAAATGGTTTGTGGAAACATTATGGAAAGATGCTTAAAGCCATTTTTGCTAGACGGTTTAAGTTCACATTAAGAACTTGCATGAAACTCATTCACATGGGGATATTTAAAGCAAACTGTAAGGCTCCCCATACCAGCCTAACTTTGAAAAAATTGTATATGTTCCCACCCCCATTCCACTGACACAGACCCTAACTGCCTCACCTAGTTTTATCCTCTGCCTTTTCTGAATTCAACTGAGCTTCACCATCAGGTGGGATAGGTTACTGAGGGCTGGGTACAAATATCCTGCTTAATTTCTAGAAGACTAACTGGGCACAAAGTCTTTGCACTGTTTCTCCAGGGTCTCCTCAGCTGCCTCATCCCTCCTGCCTGAAGCACAGCAGAAGGGTGAAATAGAGTTGGGTTTTTTTAAACAGAGATGAAAGTTAAACAAAGTAAAGCAATCTCTCACATTACCAGAATCAAAATTGCTTAGTATAGTAGCAAGAGACAGGCTAAGACCAAAAGTGGATGTCAATTTGCAAACTGCTATTAGATTTGCAGGAAGCTAATCCACCAAGGACTACACTGCACCCTAGAGAGTCCTTAATTAATAGTGTCACATTTGCAATAGGCTGGTTAAGGTTGTGTCAGGATTTACATTATAAATCCCTAATTATACGTTAGCAAAACAATCCTGAAACTTACTGAAGCACGATATACAGGACTCCAGTCCAGGAAGACAGACTCTGAGAGGGAGGCAGCAGAAAGTGTTAGTAACAGGGTAGACTGGTTTTTATGTTTTAATTTGAAAATACCCCTCCCAAAAAAAAGCAAGCTTGGAACCATTTCAAGTTCCAAGCAGAGAACATTTTGGCAGGTATTTAAGACTGATTCCTGGAGGTGGTAAACACCCTTGACCCTAATCTCAGTGAGAAGTATGGGTTGTTTGCATACCCCCAAAGAACAAGGGATTACCAGTGTCTAAGTACTCATTTATATCAATGGGCGTTAAAGCACATAGCTGTTTCTGGGGTCTGGAACACAGTCCATCTGTGCTTGCTCTGTTATTCTTGTTTTAGAGAGCTTGATCCTGCTTCTGTCACTGGGCTGATGATGTCTACAGCCCAGGGTCGAGAAGATAAGCACTACAGAATCCCTACTGTGATTAAATATACAGTATATATAAAAGCCTTATGCACATTACTCCCCCCTTGATGTTTATATGCAGTTTATTTCACGGTATCTTGGCACTGTTTCTTTGATTAGAAAATATACAGTATCAAATTTGAAGCTCCAACACCATCAGCTGGAGCAGGGTGGATACCTCTGACTTCCAATTCTTGGAAATGGACTGCAGTAGTGGGGAGGAGAAGCAGCATTAAGCAGTGTTAAGAGAACGGACGGCATAGACAGAGGCACTTCATGACCATCCAAGTCTGCAGTAAGTGGTCTCAGTACTAAAGTAAGGTTAAAAGTAAGGTCAAAGTAAAGCCAGTAAGTGGTTTCAGTATCAAAGAGGCCCATCTGCTGGCTGCTTCCATCCTTCATTGTCCTGAGGTCCAGGCACTGGTGCCCCTAAATGTCCTGTGATACTCCATTCTACATTCTTCAATACTTCTGTTACCCTCACAGAAGTGCACGTGCCTCAGAACAGCCTTCAAAGTACCTCAGGCCTTGGCTTTAGCCAGGTCTGTCCCACTTGTGAACCCCAGCCAACTGGCAGTGGAGCATGGGAGGATATCCCTTTTATCCTGACCCGTGCATTGTGGCTTTGTGTCCCAGAGACAGCAAAATGGTATGAGAGCCCCAGGGCCATGCCACAGCCTCTCCGACTTGGGCTCTGCTGGCTCAGCATTGATTAACTATGGAAAAGAACTTTGTTTCTTCTAGAGTCCAGCACTGTAGCTCTAAAGGCAGTGGCAGTCTGTTATGACTTTTCTTAGAGAGGAAGCTGGGTGCTTCTCAGGTCCTAGGTCAGGACTCGGGAGCTCCCCATCCTGTATGATACAAGACTTCCCACATGAAGACAGTATTGTCTTAATTTTACTTAATTGTATTAAGTATTTGGACACTACAAGCTACAAAAGGGCCATATATTAAACACATGAAACATGACCACCCTTAATGTACTCAGGTTTGAAAAGCTTATCCATTCACCTGTAAGACCCTGTAAGTAAACAATCAGGATGTTCATCTGACTAGCAATTACTGATTATAAATCCTACCATAACTCAGAACCTTACCTTTCACACACTTATCTCCCCAGCATAAACCACAGTGAGCCTGACCTTCTTGGATAATTCCTCCCTTTCTACAAACAGACTAAGTTTATTAGCATGGTAAATAGATCTTAAAAAGGATTCACTCAGAAAGCAGACAATGGTCTAGAAAGAGAATAGTTTTCTTTTTTCTACCACTGTACCAAATGGCATCTTCCTGTTTGCTAAATAGCTGCCTGCTTAGGTTAAACTGTTCCATTGATTGTGGGGTGCCACACATCACTGACGGGAGCTGAACTGGTTATCCCAAAAGGATGAATGAAGCACCTCAAACCGTCAGTGTAGCACTACTGCATCCATTTAGCCTCTTGCTGCTACAGCCTTAAAAATTAATGACTTCTCTAGGGAGTATACAGACACGATACTCAAAGCAAAGGAAGCTGCTGCCAGTACTGTTTTCCTCTCCCTAGACACTACTTCAAGTCAAAACAGAATAGCAGCTTTTGCCACCTAGCAAAGTGTTAGGATCCTTTCAGACAGAAAAAATGCCTATGCTAGTATAGACTTGAAGTTCCACAACCTGCAAGACATCACCACGTAGTCTGATATTGTTCCCTCCACCATCTAGGGGATTTCTGCCATCAAGTCCAACACAAAGAGGAATTAACCTTCATTCTGGGGTGACTTCTGAAGTTATCTTGGTCCAAGTCTTGTGAAGATGCTAAACCTTGTTTAGAAATAATGATCTGCATACAATTAAAGGGAGTGCTTAGTTTCTCCAGCTCTAGCACTGACTTGATTTCTTGCTTTTCATTTTCTGTGCAGCAGCTAACACACCCACAGACACGATACAGCATATACACAGAAACACAGGTCAGCAAAGTTATTGATGTAAGGCCACTTCTTTAAGGAATTATCTCATGCAAATGGAAATATCAGCAGATGGGGCTCTGCTTCTGCATCATATTCCTCATATGTGAATGCCTGGCAGGTGCAGAGGGGGACAGGAACAATCACTTTCTCACCCTTTCCAGCCCTTACTTTTAATTACATCACTGCAAACAAACAAACAAACAAAATCCAAAAAAGAAACAACTTATTTTGCCTTCCAGTTCCTTTGCTTCCCGAAAAACACCCTCCATATTAACCAGTGTCATTGAGAAATAGTCTGCCAGAAAAAGACTTAGAAATCCTCAAAATGGGTTAAACATTCAAAGTTATCAATTAACAGCTCCCAAAGTGAGGCAATAAAAGAGCACAGCAGAACAGCTTTAAAATTTACACTTATCTAAGGTCTGAGACCAGTTCTTGAACAGGAATAAAATGCTCTCTAGGACAGAGGACCTATGTAAATCTAAGAAATAAAAATAAATTTACCTAATGTAAATCACTGACTAGCAAACAAGGCTTTATCTAGCCTGACTTGCTAGCAAGATCTCAGATTTCTGCTCACCTCTAGCTCTTGAAGCTCATGAAGCATCAGCTCCTAAAATCATGCAGCAACTGAAGAAGAAAGCTGGCAATCACAAGCAAGTAGATGCAATGCTTGATATTCAGTATTTCGGGAAATGGCCTAGAAATGGCTGCATGGATTAACATGGCATTTTCCAGGACCAATATCGGTTTCAAGATGGTATTTCCAAATACTTGCTGTGTTCTCAGAATCAGAGAGCATGATGTCCACAGTAATCAGTTGCAAAAGAGGAACAAAAATCAGAAGCAAATGATGCTTTTATGTATCCCTAGTGGTGGCCATCAGCTCATGTCACTCCATGATAAAGTCCCTTACAAACAAGGCTTTATGTGAGTGTGTGTGTCTCCCCTCCTGTTACTGACAGAGAAATCTCAACAGCCAGTCCATTATCAGCTAGTAACATTCTAGGCTAATCCCAAGCATACTGAATATCATTAAAGCAAAGTTAATCACAAACACTGTTCAAGAGCCTATTGTCCAAATATAAATAAGACCTACAAGTTACCACTGTTGTTACTGGTATTTAAGGCTCCAGAACACTGTTATCAATATGAAAGAAACTGTCATTACCTCTCAAAACTCACTGCAAATCCTTATCCCTGAATAAGGGCTGAATACCTTGCTTAAGGACAAACACACAACACATTGTAACAGAAGGACTAAAGAATTCATAGAACTGCAGTATCATATCCTAACCTACCTCACAGTATTTCCTCAATTCAAAAGCCATAAAAATGGAGTACTGTTTCCCCACCAAAAAATCACACTAGAAGGCACATTAGCTACTATGGTTAAAGCAACACTGGTAAATATTAGTAAAAATAAAGTACAAAAATATTTGAAGCAGCTGCATGTAGTAATTTCTCTATAATCTCCCTGGTTCTAGCTACTTGTATATCATCTTTATGTGGAGTGTGTTCATCTTCAGATCATCACATATCAAATCCCTTTGATTTACTTTGGCTGACATGGGTAATAAGCTCTCTAGAGGTTTGTAATTTCTTTCTCATTGTTGCTCATATTTTTTTGTCTTGGCTACTTGTTTCTGCTGAAGCACCCAGTTGCCACTAATTTTAAGCTAAACAAAGACTTCTCCCAGCTAAACTGTTCACTGGATTTATGGGCAACCTGCTGCATGCTCAGTCTTCAGAAATTATGAATGTAGTCAATTCTATAGCTTCCAGGGAAAACTTGCTGCTTTCATACTTTGACAACATCAAACAGAAGCTGCTAATCTGAGAGGATGCAGTGGGCAGAGAGGGCAGCCTGCACTTCCTCAGTTTGAAGCCTTTGTGGCAGAAGGTTACTCAGACCTTTGTAAGAGAGAAATACATAGCTAGAGGTGATGACACTTGGGCTGGAGAGGTGACACACACATCGAAAGGATGGGAGCCATGTACAAACCAGCAGAGATTCGTATCAGCTGAAAAAATGAAGGAAGAAAACCTTGTAGACACAAATAAGAAACTCTGTATTTCAAACTGCAATAAACATCTGGTTTCAAGGACAGCAAATCAGCTTAGAGATCTGCTCTCAAGTTCTACTTCTGTTCAGTAGGGAATAACGAAGGGAGTAAGTGGGATGCCTTAATAAAGCAAATTCACAAATGGCAGCAGCACTATTCCAGATAGCTTTGGACTGCCTTCTCTTCCCAGAGCAATCGGCAAGCCCACAGGCACAGCTTTATAAATCCCAGATGCCACCAGATAATGCCAGTAAACTGTGACAGAATACAAGAAAGCCAGAGACAGTGTTAGCAGGATCCGACTTTTAAGCAAGCTTTCCAAGAGAAATCTTTTTTTCCCCCAAGAGAATCTTTTCCTGAATCCTGGGTACACAGGTAATGGTTTCCTCAGTCCAAACACAGGAACCAGCACCATGCCAAAATCAGTACCTTACCACTGGCACAATTTTGGTGGTTAAAAAAAAACTTTATGCAACATTAAAGTCATGCCCAGGACTAACACAAAGCAATAGTTCTCAATTTAATCTAATGTAAGATAATATAATGTAATCTAATCCACTCAAGGATAACAGACTGAAAACTGATGTTCTGAGCTGCACAGAAAACACTGCAGATAAAGCATATTGTTGCTTAATTGCTGGTTCTCTCATTATCTAGCATCACTACAAAACTTAGAGCACCGAGTGTCCACTTATGATATGCTGCCCACTGACAACATGCAGAACTGTGGCAAATCGCCAAAGCTATATTCAGAATGAAGATCTACAGTGTTTCCAACCAGGAGTTTGAGAAGTTAGGGTGCCAGAGAGTACACACCAAATTCAAAGGGACGATGGTTTTTTTTTTCTTAAAAAAAACTCAGGACATAAACTGCTGTAACATGACACTTCAAGCTCAAAAGACAAACATTAAGAACAAATGGCAGCGCCTACTTCAGGGAAAAAACACATAGTTAAGAAGCTAGAGAGGTTATAAAACACACATAGCATGAAAAACGTTACACATACTTGCAGTAATTTACCACAGAGAACAGGGCACTTAAGAGTTTAAAAACATGGTTTAAGACAATAAATAACAGGCTAAAATACACACAGCGTTTGGACACTCAACTCCTAATATATTTCAATGCAAGTTAGGCATCATGTAAGTATGTGAGAAGTCCCCCTCTAATTTAAAAGAAAATGCTAATTATTTTAATTATGTGGCCATTCTAAATGGGCTCTGAAGTGCAGAAGCAATCACCAGCAGAATAAAATAGCCATTACATGCTTTTTAGTCACAGGATTTGTTACAATAATTCACAAAGCTCCCAGCAGTTTCATAACAAAGTAGTCACATCTGCAGTCTCACAGAAATGATCATGTCTGTGCCAATGTCTCATCTTATGAATGTTTGCAGGCTTTGATTTCCATGTTTAGAAGAGGACTAAAGCCAATTAGTTAAATTATTCCACCTCTCTGCTTGCTATTCTTAAACTTAAGCAGCAAATGCTTTGGTCAGTGTAATGGAATGGTGGCAGTGATCTGTACTGGCAAAGGAGGCTCTGCTCCTAAAGGAGACAGCTACAGCCAAGCCCCAGGCTGGTAATATGCACCAATACTGAGATTGAAAATGAGGGAACAGATGCTGCTGGAGTACCAAATGGAAAATGCTCTGGGAAACAAACCAAACAAATCTAGCCATACTGAACAAATCAAGGTACAGGAAGGAAGCGGCAAGTCTCTGTTTCTAAAAGTAAGACAGACTCCACAGAACCATCAGAAAAAAACCATACTGCCTGATGAATAAAATGAATTGTCTTTCCCAGAATCTCTGGATGATGCTAGTATTAAGCACATTTTACTCACCTGAATTAAAAACAAAGCAGCAAACAAACCCCAAAAAACCCAAACAGGCAAGTATAATTCAGTGAACTGACAGTAAATTCAGAAGTCGTATGGTATACCCAAGGGAATGTTTCAGATAACATCTATGCAAAACAAGTACTCTGTTAGGGAGGCTGAATCAAGATGCCTAGCTTGCTTCTGTGTGTCCTGACCTAAACAGTATGACCTAAATCCTGCAAGAGTGCAGAAAAACAAAACGTCAAGCCCATAAGGACTCTCACTGCCATTAGCAGGCCTGCAGTAGCCTGCCTTCCTTACTGTTTTATTGGAATACATATCTGTATCTTAAATAGCCCAAATTTTTGTCAAGTCCATGACATCCTTATGAGATGAAAAATTTCATTCCTTATAGAGAAAGACAGGGAATGCATCCAAGGAGATCCAGCTGCCTGCCTTTTGAGTAGGTAGCTACTCAATAACAGAACTGTGGAAGAGTGGCTGTGTGGAAAAGCTCCGGGAGCTTGAGTGTTGTCACCACAGCTGCACATGACAGATGTTAACCTACAGCCCATGGACTACTTGTGACAACTCAATTTCTGAAGATTTGCTGATCTCAACTGATGGGTTCAATGGGCTGTTCTGCTCCTCTGTACTTCACTCAACCAAAGAAGAAACTTCTAAAATCCTCTTCTCCATTTCCCCTTAACATTCACTTGCAATTATCATTCTAGACGTGAAGTAAAGCCATGGTCCTGGCAAACTGGTGGAAGGCTACAAAAACCAACGCTTCTTTAACACTGAAATTAGGTAAGAATCTGCCTGATAAAAAAAAAGGGAAAAACAAAACCAAACCAAACCCAAAAAAACCACCACCACAGCAAAAACAGCTAGTTACTGCTGGTTTAGCCCATCTCAGCTTTTTGAATCCTGCCTTCCAAAAGGATCCAAAGCTTGTTATACTCCAATAGAGCCCTTCACTTATTTCACATCTGCAAAGTATTCACCTCTACCTAAAAAAGTCTGCAATGCTGTTGATTGCTAAAAATCTCCTACCATTGAAGCAGCAGGAAGAGAAAGAAGGTAGTAATTGGAATGACCCGCTTTTACAGACTGCAAGTCATCTATTATGAAAATAGTTATTATTTATAGCACCTGAGATACAGTTCAGAACGAACACCCTCACCATGCAAAATTCTGAGCTTTTTTCAGTAGGTTTGGTTATTCAGTGATATCTGAAAAGGCTCTCTGCATCTTTACAAAATGCCAGCATTTGTATTTCTGAACAAACTCTAGGGTACCATTAGAGGCTCGTGATATCTCCAGCGTTATAAACAGGGTATGTTCTCCCACTGAAGGGGAATAGCAACTATATGCAGAGAGAAAGGAAATGCTTGTGTCTCAGGGTAGAAACCAAAACGATTACTACTTTCTGGGGTACAGAATTAGGGTAAAATGAGACACAACCTCATTTCAAAAGCAAGGTATACATTTGTTCAAACGAATTAATCATGTAAATTGATCTAAGCTACCCATGCTAAGAGGCAAAATCAGCAGAGAATTAAACTATACATTAAAATAAGTAGTAAGCTGTAGTTTCAACAATGGAAGAAGCTATGTACAAACTTAGTATTACTAAATACAAATGGTCCTGTAAACTTTGACTGAGTCTTAAAGGATGTGAAAGTTTCACGTTTCTGCATCTAAGAACATCAGAAACAATATAGGTAGATTGTAAAAACAAAAAAAAGGCCCTAAAGGAAGTAGATTAAATAACTGAAGGTAATCAAAACATTCAAAATCTTAACTCCTCAATAAAAACATTCTTTTCTAAAAGATTTTCAATTAAATTTAAGTTCAATCGCAATTTTAGAATGTTTTAACTCACAGGCCAACACTGAACTCATTGTAATACTTCGTTTGACTCTCATTTGCAATGATTTTATAGCGCTAATACTCCACTGTCAAGCACTTCAGAGCTAGACATGAAAAACCTAACTTTCAACTCATGCATTAAATTTCCTTCAAGTATCTTGTTTGTTGCTCTGCACGCATAACAGTCCCATGTCTGCTCCTTTACCATCTATTTCAAACAATTTTATACTTTACTGACTTAAGTTTAGAGACTAGTGCTATTCTAATTTTCAACATCTAATTCTTAATGACACATAACACAACTTACCTTTACCTGTAGCCCTTGCATTTGAGTAAAAGATATACACCTTCAGGCACAGAGAACTCGCAGGATCTAGGGAGACCGCGATTGCTAGGTAAAATTCTGATTTCAGTAAACACACATTTCAAGAGGTAATAAATGTCAGAGTCACTTCTCTGCACTAATAATACAAGATGCATCATTGCCTGAATAAAGAGCTACAACTGTAAATAGAAAGTATTCTAAATAGAAAGTATTGTGTTCACTGTGAGTGGATATCCAAGAGGGCATTTAACCTTAACTGCTAATATTGGGTGTACAGATAAAAATACGTATCTTTACCAAAGCACACGTCCTTTGAAGATCTTCCTGCTTTTGTTACACTTCGACTTGTGTTGTTACTGGGCTCTTTTTGTTGTTTTATTCTCCTTTAGGTTAGATATGATTTCACCAACTTCTGCAGTAGTAATTCTCAGAGTCTGTCTACACAGGGTTACCTACCAGAACAGTAATTTAGCCTGAATATTTAGGCATATGCATTTCCATGTTTGCAGTCTGTTTCTGTAAGGTGTGCATGTGTTGAAAACAAACTTGGTACACTAATGCTAGCAAATTTCCACATGTAAATTAGACCTCCATTTCCCAGTGAAATGCATCCATCTCACGCATCTCTCAGGGTCACATAGGAATGAATGACAGAATTTGATCACTGCCTACTTATAAATAGAGACATACTTTGCCAGACTGCTTTCTGCATTTACTGTTTCTTACAAGGATTGTGTAATGAAGGTGAAAGGAAAAGGAAGCTGGAGATAAGATTCTTCCACTTTTTGAAATGGAAAAATCTAAGCCCATTGGACTTGTCCACTAAAACATACACTGACTTTTTTCCCCCCAGATCAGTTATAAATCTTATGTCTCACAGGTATAATATTATTTATGTATTTAATATTGGAGTTGTAACTGTGCAATGTATTTCAAGGCATAATACGCAGTGTTAGTGTCCTGGTCTCCTGACCTGTAACCTGTTCCCTACTGGCAGGGCCTTATACTCCAAAAAGTCTCAGTGACCAAAAACGCTTTGCAAGGGTACAGACATCATTCACATGAAGTATTCTGCATATTTCATATTACATCCATGATTTCATTAGCTTTGTCAACTGCAGGTTGCAGCCTTCTGCAAATGAACTAACAACCTTGGAACACACAGCTTTCAAAACGGAGACTCCTTTGAAACCAGTAGTTTCAGTCATGTTGTAAAGCTTACATCTCATAGTTTTCCTAGAAGTTCTAGAAACAAAGTAGTTCAGAAACAATGGGTGCAGATCTCAGGTTCACCAGGGTAAATGAAATTACTTCCTCTAATGTGGAGGGATTCAATTCACACTCACACACAGAGAAAACATAGTTGCTCCATAGTCATACTAGTGTAACTGGAGAGAAACAAACACATCTCCATAGGTTCTGAAAGCAGACTCTAGCCCACTATTAAGTTTCTTTAGTGCAGTAACTTCTTGTACACTCAAGGACATCTAGTCCTCCTTAAGACTTACAATTTCAGACTAGACTATGGTGCCATCTTACGCTGTCAGTGTCTGCCAGGAACTCTGAAGCTCTATCCTCCATCAGCTTCTTTAAGGAACATTCTTATCTTGCATAAAACTGCTGTCTTCACAGTCCTGAGTGCTCATCAGCACTTTTAATGAAACATGATCTGTGGACAAACGAGTGGTAGAACAATTCTAGTGATATCTGAATTACAACATTTGAATTATTAAAAAAACCAGTGTAATTAAGACTAGCTGTGTCATAGCTTATGCAGTTTAATTATGTGGTTTATGCACATAGACATCAGTTTGGATAGCGACATGTTAGCTGTGTGTGTGACAGTGGGCAAAACTAGCGAGCAGGTTCTGCACACTGCAGCTATGAGTAAACGTTCATTGAAGCTTTCAAAATCTGTCTGAACCTCTGGCACATCCAGAAGTACCACATTTGCACACACAGGATTATGAAGATAGGTACCATTCTAAGATAATACCTGAAGAGTGAGTCTGTGTCAAAACCAAGAGCTTCCATTAACAAACACAGCTGTGTCCACAGGTAAGCATTGCTATAAAAATGCAGAAGGTTCCACTATCTTGCTGTTATACCCATAAGCACAGTAGTAAAATACAGAATGAAACCAGTTATGATACAGAATCACAAAGAAAACAAGAAATTTTTTTTATTGTAGAGGACCACCTCTTAAAAATACTAAATATTTTGGGCAGCTATGCTTGACCTTAAACCAGGGTCAGACTGTTACCTTCTATTATACCAGTCTCTTAGAGCTGCAAACAGGGACTGAGCCCCACTGAAACAAGTTCTGAAAGGCTGCTCCTGCCCCAGACAGGTTAGGGTCAGGTTACATGCAGCAGATCATGAAGCAAGGAAGGGCAAAGAAGGAAAAAAAGACACAAACCAAGAACACACAGAATCACTTACTGTAATTCTAGCTGGTCACAAATCAGGAGTCTTACAGTGCAGGAGATTGAATCTGACTTCTAACATGCAAATTATTACCATACTAGCTCTTTAAAATGTTGCTCAAAATCACAGGTCAAGTTGGTTCCATAACATTAAGGGAGGAGTCTGAAAAGAGCCAAAAAAGAATTACTGTGCTGAGCTCCACAGTGAGATAAAAAAATCCTGTCACCTTTCAGAGACATTCAAGACTCGTCTTTCCCAATTATCATGGCTCGCTCACTATGCAGTAGCACACACATATACGGCATACACGTACTCTGAATCTTTTCTGGCCTTAGTCTGCTAAAGATGCCTTAGCACAATCAGCTCATCAGCTCTTAACTTTCACTTGCATGTTTTGTTTGCAAGGAGTCTCACGTATCCTCTAAAGTAGAAACACTCTCTATCAGAAAACTAAAAATAAACTAAATAATAAACTAAAAGAATCCATGCCTGTGATAGGTTGAATCTTGGGTCCCATCAGTCACACTTGGCTGTGGTCTACACAGGATAAGGAGTGAACCGCAAGAGAACTGTGATGGCAAAATTCTCAGTGATTTCAGTGAAGATGCAATTCTGTCATGCACCTTTTAAAAAGCTACAATTAAGGAAGCTTCTTCTACAAAAGCCTACAGGGCTCTAGTCTCCACTACCTCTTCGGCCTTTTGACTCAACACCCCACAGGACAGAGCGATCCAGTTAAGCAACTACCACCAAAACCTAGGAAAACTCCCTGACTTTTGGCAAGGGTTTGTTTGTGGACAATTGTGAGGTAGAGCCAAGCAAGCGGAATTCTTTAACATAGTCTGTTAGCAAAATTTATGAATTTTATTCTGGTAGCTGAAATTTCCCAATTTGGACATTAACTTCACTCCCTTTGTTGAGCAAACTTAAATTCCCTATCTCATCTCTTCTACCCTCACGGCCAAGAAGGCCAGTGGCATCCTGGGGGGGCATTAGGATGAGTGTGGCCAATAGGTCAAGGGAGGTTCTCCTCCACCTCTACTCTGCCCTGGTGAGGCCATACCTGGAATACTGCATTCAATTCTGGGCTCTCCAGTTCAAGAAGGATAAGGAACTACTGGAGAGAGTCCAGCACAGAGCTACTAAGATGACGACGAGACTGGAGCACCTCCCTTATGAGGCAAGGCTGAAAGAGCTGGGTCTCTTCAGCCTGGAGGAGACTGAGAGGGGGATCTCATTAATGCTTATAAATATCTAAAGGACGGGTGTCAGGAGGATGGGAGCAGACTCTTCTCAGTTGTGCCGTGACAGGACAAGGGGCAATGGTCACAAACTTGAACACAGGAGGTTCAACTTAAACACAAGGAAAAACTTCTTTACTGTGAGGGCAACAGAGCACTGAAACAGGCTGCCCAGAGATGCTGTGGAGTCTTCTCTGTGTGATCTCTAGGTGATCCTGCTGTAGCAAGGTGGTTGGACTAGATGATCTTCAGAGATCCCTTCCAAACACTAACATTCTGTGATTCTGTTGACAAGCCCAAAACAGAGTTAAATGACTGATCTTTTTAGGCAGAGACAGAAAGACAGAACAGAATTTTTTTTCCCCTCCTGTGCTGCAAATCACTGTAATTGCTCCTGCTGCAGCAACATCTGGCTTTCCAGATACTGAGAAAGCAGACACTGGAAAGCATTTTGCTCCATAATGGAATTTTGAGATCCAGAAAACAAGATAAGTGCTTGTAAATAACTTTTCTTTCCTTCTCCCTCCACCGTCCCCCCCCCTTTTTTTAAGCATTAACTGCATAGCAGAAAACAGCTCTTCCATTTCAAACCTGTTTAGGTACTTAAAAGCTGAACGTTATTTGCTTTTCTGCTTTGATACTAATACTGATAAGAAAGAAAAGCTGCATGCTATAATCATTCAGATTTGCATTCTTGCTGTGTATTCTACCATTTATCACACTAAATTGTTACTAAATTGATGGTCTTGCTATTTAAAGGCTCTTGTTCTAGTTTTACATACATGACATCTAGTTGGCAACTCTCTGCAGTCGAGTGACAAACATTTTAAAGCTTAGACCTTAAACCACAACAACACTGAATGAAGTAAAAAACC
Organism: Mesitornis unicolor; assembly: GCF_000695765.1. Taxonomy (NCBI): domain Eukaryota; kingdom Metazoa; phylum Chordata; class Aves; order Mesitornithiformes; family Mesitornithidae; genus Mesitornis; species Mesitornis unicolor. Next base: position 1,413 of record NW_010203715.1, on the reverse strand, counting down.
CCAACCAAAACAACAAAAAACCTACAAAGAATAATGCCTATTCAATTATGACAAAATGAATTATACAAAGAAACATGATGTGCTTACCTTCCTTCCTGCAAGTATCTACTGAAAACATGCTAATGTACAATAAGAGTTCTGGTGTCCATTCTATTCACATTCAAGTAAACAGGCTAAATTTCCTCTCAATGAGTGCATATTGAGCCCCTGACCAATCCTTGGCATCAACTATACAACCCTATTTCAAATAGATCAATGAAAACATTGGCAAAAGCACTACATTCTGCTACTCCAAACAAACTGGAAAGCAAGCAGAGAGAAAATTTTTTACTTCAGATATTCTACACAGTAAAATGAAGCACTCTATCGCGTATCACGCAACTTCTGCTGAAATCAGTGTGAGCTCTGGGTCTATCAAAGATTTGAACTTGATCCCTTAACTGTATAATTTAAACAACAAAGAAGTTATCTCGAACTGCCTAGCAAAACACTGTGATCCAACAAAAACCCTGCTTTGTCAGTATATGCAACATTCATGAAATAAACAGAGGGCAAGGTGGCCGCATTTGTTTTAAATCAGTATTTTATTACTCTAACAGAGGCACAGAATTTGATCCTCAGCTGTTAAGTCTTCGCCCATCAGGTGGCAGCCATTGGAGGTGGATCCAAACGTCATAAACTTTGCAAATAACACTGTAATACAAAGGCTTAACCCACTAAATTTGTTTTTCCTTTCCAAATATAATGCAAGAAACACAGTCTCACTAAAATGTAATTGCATAACAAGATAACCATAAGTAAAGTTCGAAAAAATCCTCTTAATTGCACATAAGCTCACAGGGCACATGTGAAGCCTCCCTTCTGTTCCACCCAAAACTCGACCAAAATCCAGCTGCAGGTTAGTCTCCAGCTCCCCAGCACTTTATTACCTATAACGCCAACGATGCTGCTCTCAGCACTGCCATCTAGTAGAAAGTAGCAGTGTACCACGGGCTGCCTGTCACATCAGCTCAAAGGCAGCAATATTCCCGGAAAGCATCACCAAGCTGTTGCTGCTGCTCAAATTTTAACTGCAGCCAGTAGTTAACTACCGACCATACCGGTTTGAAAGCAGCCTCCCCCAAATTCCCCTGCCCTTCCCAAGCGAGCTCCACTAAGCCCATACATGAACGTCTGCTTCGCGTATCTTGGCATGTTCTTTAGCGGGGAAAAAAGAAGGAAAATTCAGATAGCGAGCATCCAACCTTGTGTCCGCTGCCACCACGCCCCGAGCCCTGCGAGCGGCTGGCGGAGGGCAGGGCGAGGACCGGGCGCCTCGGAGGTGTAAGCGGCGCCGGTGGAGACGGGCTACCAGCAGCCTTCAGCGCTCCTCGCAGCTTCGCGGGCGGCTACGTGGAGACGGCGGGAGCGAGC